>NW_015172044.1:153208-278171 GCF_001447785.1 Gekko japonicus | reverse complement strand
TGGACCTAAGTGTAGGACTTTGCACTTATCTCTACTGAAATTCATTTTATTTGTCTCAGCCCACTGCTCCAGCCTATCTAGATCTAGACTTCCCTTGCTTTGTCTCAACCTACAGCTACGTAGGATCTGAAATTCCATCCACCTCATTGAACTGTTTAGCTGGCGCCTTTTTTATGGGCTTGAAATTGTTTTTAGGATTGTTCTGTTTTATGATTTATGTATCAATGCAAAATCTTTGTATGCTTTTAAATATGTTATAACCCACCCTGAGCCTGCTACATTTATTTATTTATTTATACCTTCAATTTATATACCGCTCAGACCCGAAGGTCTCTGAGCGGTTTTCAGGGAAGTTCAAATGCACTTTAATTCCTTAACTAAGGCCACATAGTAACGGGGTGGGGCTGCCTACCGGAACCCAGGTGGCAGGCTGGTTGCTGTTTCCTGGCTCTGGCATTCTTCCTTCAGATAGTCTTCGGGATCTGCGTCCCATTTTTCTGGTGTCCTCCCGCTCGGCAGTCTCCTGGAGCGTGGCCCGTGTCAGTTCTGGCCCAGCCTACGTCCATATTTGGCTCCGCTGCGCCTGCGCCTTCACGCCACCATGCACCTCCGTGACTCCGCCTCTAACATGGAGCGGGAGGGCTAGAAATAATATCAAATAAATAAATAAGCTGTAATTCCAGGGGATCCCCAGGTCCCACCTGGAGGATGGCAACCCTAAGGTCCAGATGAAAATAAACTGACTCCACAACTGTGAAAATGCAGAGGGAGGGCAGGCACGCAGAGGAACTGTGCCCGAACCGCTTCCAGTCTTTGTAGATTGACTCCCAAGAAGATCATAAGTCAAACATGTGGAAAAGCCCCATATACAGTGAACAGCACAAACAGAAAGCATTGTACAGGACCAGAGCTGTAAAACGGAGAGATATTTACATTGCCCCTAATTAGGATGGGCTTTTATAGAACATTGTTGATAATCTTACGGTGCTTACAATATGGTGAGCTGCATATATTTTTCAGCTATGCTTGGTTAATCTGTAACGTTTATTAGCCTGTGACTCTGAACCCAATTTATCACATATTCTGAAAACACTCAAGCAGCTTTTAAAAAGTAAGTCCTTTTCCCCTTTTGTTGCGGAAATGTGCCTTTCACCTTATATTGCCTCAATGAAAGGAGCTACAGACTTACTGTAAAGAAAAGAGACAGCTGGGAATTCAGAGAGCCCAATGTACGTACTGTCACAACATTATATAACAATATTCAGTTGTTTGATTGGGTAACAATAAAACAGAAAAGCCCCCCCGAGGGCAGAAGAGGGAACGGCTGCTGTGTGGGCAGGAAAATCTGGGCTTTCTCATCTCCATGGCAGTTATGCAGCCTTTGGAGACTTTCATGCAGGTCATCTGCACTGCATTCACTGCTGTTGAGAAGTGGGTTTTCCCCTACTTCTTCACAGCATCGCGATATGTTTGTGTACTGCCTGGGGATACCCTGGTTTTTCTCCCATCTTTCTGAAAACTGCTGTGCTCCAAGGTCTTGGGAAAGATTGCAATAAAGCCCACATGGCATGGCCGTAGCCAAGAATTTTTGGGGGGTGGGGTGCTGGGGTGCTGCTAATAAAATAACATAAAATTTAGGAAAGAAAGAGAAGGACAGGCCAGCCTAGGCTGCCCCTTCCCAGGCCGGGAGGAAGACTGGCTGGCAGATCCGAGGCCTCGTCCCAGCCCCACAGCCCCACCCACCCCAAGCATCCATTTTCAGGCTCTCTTGTCTCACCCCCACCCACCCCACACCTCCATTTTTGCGCTCTCCACCCCCTTGCTTCCTCTTGCGGCAGCGGAAGCCCTGCAGCCCAAAGACGGGTGGCTTCCCGAAGCCCTGGACCCAGGGCTATTTTTGGGCAGGAACGCACAAGGACAGAGTTCCGGCTGGCTCCCGAGTTGGCCACGCCCAGCAGGAACTCATTAGCATAATAGGCCACACCCAACAGCAGAAACTCATTAGGATTGGCTACATTAGGGGTGTGTGGCCTAACATGCAAAGGAGTTCCTGCTCCAAAAAAGGCCCTGGGTTTTGACCACAAACAAGGTAAACAGAATAAGAAGCAAAAGGTGGGTGTGGCTGGATGACCACACTTCTGGTAACATGGGGGTGCGGCCTAATGTGCTAATGAGTTGTGCTGTCAGGGTGTGGCTTAATATGCTAATGAGTTCCTGCTGTTGGGTGTGGCCTATTATGCTAATGAGTTCCTGCTGGGCTTTTTCTACAAAAAGAGCCCTGCCTGGACCTGTGTTCTTCCTGGGTACTTCCTGCTGCTGGAGGCGGCAGCTGCTGCTGGGGGCTAGGGCTCATGTTTCAGGGCTTGCAGGGGCAGCTTCTGTGGCTGGGCCTTGCCAGGGCGGCCTCCCTGTTGCCAAGCCGGTCCCCACAGCGCTCCCAGGCTTGCTCTCTGGCTGCCTGCAGCCTCCCTCCCCCGCCGGCCCCCCTTATCTTATCCCGGTCCTGGTGTGGCTTCAAAGAGGAGGGGAGGAAGGCAACCCCCGGTGACACCCAGCTGGCAAAGAAACCCGCCCCCCCTCCTGCAGCCAACAACACAACAGCGGCAACCAGCAATCAGGCCCCTGACCCGGAAACTCATAGCCATGACCAATGTTCCCTCTAAGCTGTGGAGTCTTGTGTGCAAAAATTCTACGTTGTGAGCTACTGGCATTAAAGTTGTGAGCAAGCGATTTGGCTACAGCATAAATTACTTTGCTCCGGAGCCATCCTTCCTGAGCTAAGACAAAAATGTGTGAGCGGCCAGTGGCTCACAAAGTAGATTTTTTGCTCACAAGACTCCACAGCTTAGAGGGAACATTGCCCAGGAGGTGTACAAATGTACCATACTATGATGTGATGGGAAGCAGGAAAAAACCACGGTTCTCAATAGCATAGATCCTGGGGCAAATAAGCCATGTGGAAATGGCCTTTAACTTCACAAAGGCAACTTCTGAGGCTGGAGCCAAACAATAGTTTTTAGGAGGGTTAAAAGTGAAAACTGGCTTCATCCCTGCTGTGCAAACAGGTTTTTTTTATTAAAAGCAGCAGGGGTCATTTCGTAGAAAAAAATGTGCAGGAGCTCATTAGCATAACTCATTAGCATGACTCATTTGCATATGCCACACCCCCTGACATCATCGGAAGTGTGTCAGAAGGCAACACCCACCGCTCAGGCTCCACTGCACTGTTGTGGATTGCTAGCTATTGGGGGGGGGGAACGTGCAGATCTGTCCTGGCAGAGGAGGGAGAGCTTGTACCTGAATAAAACTTGGTCTTAAAGGTGCCACTGGACTGTTTTGGAACGGGGGGCGGAGGGGGGAGCTCTGCAGCTTACTTGGCTGCTTCTTGCTCTGACTGAGGGCTGCTGGGAGCAGGGGGTGGGGCTTGTTGCATGTGCCCGCCCCCTGGGCTCTTCACTGCCAGAGCTCTGCTCCTGTGCAGTCCTGCAGGAAATGACCCCTGAAAAGCAGGATGAGTAGACATACCACACACAGCTGTCCTTTTTTCAAACTGCGTTTAATTTGTTGAAAAATATGCACTGCTCCATCACAATGCAATTGCAAGTTTGGGGGAAGGGTTAATTTTATTTGTTTATTTATTTATTTATTTGCTGCTGCTGTTTAGCGGGTGAAATGTTCTAGCATGGAGAGAAAGTAATGGAGAAAGTTTCACCTGCTTAGTAAGCTTCAGAAATGGGCCCTGCAAAATTCTGTTTGAAAACTCTGCTATAACAGGTTTCATATGTATAGCTAAGTTTCACTGTTGTAGAAGAAAGGTCACATTTTAAATCTCCCCCCCCATTTCTTTCTCCCTCTTTAGAATAACATTGCATTGATACCTTTGCGAGACCATCCTTCAGAAGACACTGATGCTCTGATCCCCGTAAGTTACGTTCTTTAATACCCAGGGAAAGACTGCTGTAATCTAAGATGACAGTCAAATGGAGAATCAGACCCAGGGTTCCAACCCTGCTGTGTGTCAAACCCTGCTATGCTTTGCTTGCATTGGTTGCCATTGTTGCTGGGGGGAGGGAATTCCTAAGGGGAAGGGGGTGGAGTGGGTGAGTGTGAGATTTAGACCTTTTGCTTTTAGGAGACACAACTTCACAAGTCAACCTCCTTTCCCTCCTTTTTCTTTCCCACGGGAAGTTGTCCTTGACAGACTCTCTGTACCAACTTGGACTGCAGATAACCAAGACATATATCTTTCACTTGGTTGGGATGGCAAAGTTAGGTGTGGTGTGAATGTGACGTGTGCTTGGGGGAAGGAAAAGGGGCTTCTCTTTGAATTATCTATATTAAGCTGTGCCTGCCAAAAATCTTTAGTTCTGACACAGTGGCTTTCTGGATCTTGCATATAACTCAATAAACTTATCACTGCCGAGAGAGAGTTGTTGAGTGTAACTGGACTGGGGGTCTGACATAGGCTTGCCAAGTCCCCCCGGGGGGATGGGGAAACCCCCGTCCCAGAGGCCCCTTCCCCGCTGGCGGATCAGGCCCCGGGGGGAACCCCACCCCCAAAGTACGCGACGTGCACGTCACCCGGAAGTGACGCGACTATGCCGGGCACGCTGGGGGCGGGGCCACGGTCATCCGAGGGAAAACTCTATGTTTTTCCCTTAGATGGTCATGCCCCCTCCCCCAGCGTGCCCAGCGTGATCGCGTCACTTCCGGGTGACGTGGTTGCGGCGCGCACGCGCTCCAGGAGAGAGCCAGGAGTCACCTGCTCCAGCAACAGGTAAGACTTGGCAACCCTAGTCTGACACTGTGTCCTAAACCATGTATATTTAGGGTTGCATAATTTGTTTCCCAGTCCTTACACTAATAATGGATTACTACCCTGGCTGGCAGCTTCAGAGGACAGACTCTACGGGCATCCTCTCCTCACTGAGCATACACGACTCCTAAATCACCAGGAATTTCCCAACAAGGGAGTCGGCGATCCTACAAGCACACTTACAGATCTGGCCAAATGAAGAGGCAGAATCTTGAGGGGTAGAATGGATTGTACTAATTTTGGCTACAGGTGGGGATCACGTTGATGAAACCTCTTTTGCATAATAAAAAACAAAATAATCTCGCCTGTTGAAAATGAACATAGACGTGAACAGCTCAAAACAGAAGCCTTCTCCTGGCTATTTTTTCCTTTGTTTGTTTTGTTTACTTCCAGTGAGGTTAATTTTTATACATAGACACATATGTCACACCCCTGCCTGCAGCCTAAAGTGGTACAGTCAGTTCCACCACCACATTCTGTTGCTTTGACTACTAGGCTTCAGCTGGTGGTGGTCACGTTCCTCCAAGCTGAAGCAGCAAAGTAGGCAGCTATGAGACTTGTAGGAGACTGGAAGCAAAAAGTAGGTGTGGGATCTGTTAATACAGATATCATTTAGCGCATATCTTCACCATGAGCACATTTACTAGCAAGAAACACCCACCTGCTTAATAGAAAGTATTTCTATGTCAATTGATTTAGGATTACAGTGTCAGTCTTGTAAAATTTTAATATTATTACACACATCTCCGTCTTCCTCAAAAGTTAAGGTGATTCCAGGTCAGTCTGTCATTCAGGGATTTACCAAGTTGACCCGTTTAGCTTTTTTGTTGTTCAGTCGCACAGTCGAGTCCGACTCTTCGCAACCCCATGGACCAGATCACGCCAGGCCTTCCTGTCTTCCGCCGTCCTCTGAAGTTTGCTCAATTTCATGTTCGTTGCATCTATGACACTGTCTAACCATCTCATCCTTTGCCGTCCCCGTCTTCTTTGACCTTCAGTCTTTCCCAGCATCAGGGTCTTCTTCAGGGAGTGCTCCCTTCTCATTTGGTGGCCAAAGTATCTGAGCTTCAGTTTCATTATCTGGCCTTCCAGGGAACAGTCAGGGTTGATTTCTTTTAGGATGGACTGATTTGATCTCCTTGCAGTCCAAGGGACTCTCAAGAGTCTTCTCCAGCACCATAGTTCAAAAGAATCTATTCTTCGGTGCTCGGCCTTCCTTATAGTCCAACTCTCGCAGCGATACATGACTCCTGGGAATACCATTGCTTTGACCATGCGGACTTTTGTTGGCAGGGTGATGTCTCTACTTTTTATCATGCTGTTTAGATTCACCATCGCTTTCCTCCCAAGGAGCAGGCGTCTTTTAATTTCATGGCTGCTGTCACAGTCTGCGGTGATCTGGGATCCCAGGAACGTGAAGTCTGTCACTACTTCCACGACTTCCCCTTCTATTTGCCAAGGAGTGATGGGGCCAGATGCCATGATCTTAGTTTTTTTGATGTTGAGCTTCAAGCCCACTTTTGCACTCTCCTCTTTTACTCTGAGCAAGAGGCTCTTAAGGTCCTCTTCACTTTCTGCCATTAGAGTGGTATCGTCTGCATATCTGAGGTTGTTGATCTTTTCCCCTGTAATCTTAATTCCCGCTTGTGATTCATCCAGGCCAGCATTTCGCATGATGTACTCTGCATATATATTAAATAAGCAAGGCGACAATATACATCCTTGTCATACTCCTTTTCCTATGCTAAACCAATCAGTTGTTCTATATCCGGTTCTAACTGTCGCTTCTTGACCCTTATACAGGTTTCTCAAGAGACCTGTGAGGTGGTCTGGTACTCCCATCTCTTTAAGGACCTGCCATAGTTTGTTGTGATCCACACAGTCAAAGGCATTAGCATAGTCAATGAAGCAGAAGTAGATGTTTTTCTGGTACTCTCTTGCTTTCTCCATAATCCAGCGAATGTTGGCAATTTGATCTCTAGTTCCTCTACCTCTTCGTAAAATACAATTCAATTAAAAACCTATCATGAACATATGAACAAATAACATAAAATAACAGTAATTTAAGATACACCTAAAAAGTGCTGAAACCATAGCCAAGTAAAACAAGAGCAAAGGATCTCTATGGTATGACTTAGATGGCCGTATAATGCCAATACCTTCCACACCAGTTTAGCTCTCTCACTTATTGTGCAGTGGGCACAGGCCGGAGATAGTGACTGGAGATAGAAGAAGGTAAAGCCAGGGCACAGGGACACTCCTCGGTATATAATGCGGCTCCTTAATCAAACGCCTGGAAAGACTGAAGGATTTAGAGTAGGTTATGTGGAAGATATTCTCCTTTCTCTTTTTCTCTCCACAGCTGCTTGCAGAGTTAATCTTTAACGTATATCTATAAAATAGCTTACATGTACACAACAAAGGTGGGTGTGGCTGGATGACCACACTTCTGGTAGCATGGGGGTGCAGCCTTGTCTAGGAACACAACTGGCCACAACCCACAGTCAAGGATGGGCATGGTGGCAAACAAAGGTTTGCTGTTGAACAGAAGTAGTCATTGGTTTGGATCCAGTGCAAAATTCCCCACTTGTGCTAGTCAGGGGCGGATTAAGGCTCACTGGTGCCCTAAACCCTGACCAGTCTTGGTGCCCCCCCTCCTTTCCACACTGACCCAGTCCATTTTAGTGGTTGACCTGTCTGACCAGATAGACAATGCAGGTTGCAGCAATACAAAAATTTATTCATATGATAACACAATAGACTGTACAAACTAAGCCAAGCCTGGGCTACATAAAGCTCTACAGAAATGCAATACAACATCTATTTTAATATTTCACAAGTTAAATGTATCAAAGTTCCAATATTCATGACCTGAAAGGCATTTTTCTACATTTCACATTCGCAAAATCACTGATCACATCCTCGAAATCAATACCTCTCAGAATGTCTGCTTCAATTGTTAATATACACAGTGAGTTGAGTCCTTCTTGAAGCATAACTGATCTATTTGGGTTTTTTACACGTTTCAGTTGTGAGAAAGACCTCTCTGTTGTGCACCCTTTCCCCCAACTTTGTGGTGCCCCCTTTGGCCCTGGTGCCCTATGCACCTGCTTCGTCTGCTTCAGGGCTTTTTTTGTAGAAAAAGCCCAGCAGGAACTCATTAGCATAATAGGCCACACCCAACAACAGAAACTCATTAGCATATTAGGCCACACCCCCTGACAGCACAGCTCATTGGCATATTAGGCCACACCCCCATGTTACCAGAAGTGTGGTCATCCAGCCACACCCACCTTTTGCTTCTTATTCTGCTTACCTTCTTTGTTGTCCAACCAGGGCTCTTTTTGTAGCAGGAACTCCTTTGCATGTTAGGCCACACACCCCTAATTGTAGCCAATCCTAATGAGTTTCTGCTGTTGGGTGTGGCCTATTATGCTAATGAGTTCCTGCTGGATGTGGCCAACTTGGGAGCCAGCCGGAACTCCGTTCCTGTGCGTTCCTGCCCAAAAATAGCCCTGGTCATGGTTAATCTGCCCCTGGTGCTAGTTGTCTTGCTCAAGGGGAAATGTAAGAAAAAGACAGCATTGGCCACTTGCGCCACGTAAGACTGATTGTATCCCCACTTGTGTTTCTGTTTGTACAAGATTTTATGCCACCAATTTCTGGGCACTAGCATCCAGGGAGGAAAGCACTAAGTGTTGCACAAGGTTTTGCTCAAGCAGAACGGCAGTGAGCCTGTTTATGGTTCTCATCTCTAGATCAAAACCATTGCATGGCCATTGTGTGTGCAGGCCTGTCATGGACGGAATGGGGAGTTGCAGCTTTTGCCCATGGTAGAGTAAAATGTATGACACAGAATGGTTGCAGTGTGATTCTGCATTGGCTTTTCTGGCTGTTGTTTTACGAAACCCATGTTGGAACAGAAATTCCCCTCTGCATTGCATGCTGCTTTCATAAGAACATAAGAGATGCCAATGTTGGATCAGGCCAAAGGCCCATCCAGTCCAACACTCTGTATCACACAGTGACCAGAAATACCAGGTGCCATTAGGAGGTCCACCAGTGGGGCCAGGACATTAGAAGCCATCCCACTGTTGACCCCCCCCCCCAAGCACCAAGAAGACAGAGCATCACTTGCCCCAGAGTCCCTATCTAGACCTTGTGGCTAATAGCCACTGATGGACCTCTGCTCCATATGCTAATCTAATTCCCTTTTGAAGTCGTCCATGCTTGTAGCCGCCACCACTTTTAGCCACCACTTGTAGCCGCTTTCGCTTCCTTTGATCAATGGGTTTTATGGTACCTTCTGCATAGATTTATGGTCATTTCAGGGCTGTTCAGGGGTGACTTTGCAGTCAGTACGGCATTGCCCCCGAGGTATTTGAATGTGGTTTTGAGCTGCACTCTTCCCTCCCAGTTGAGAAAATGTGGAGCAAATGATAGATGCAGAATCTGAGACGGGAGAGCTGTCATTTACGTTTCACCTGACAAGCATGCTGATGAAGGAAATCGGCAGGGCTAGAAATGGAAAGAATCTTTAAGATCGTCTGTGCAAAGGAAAGATTCTTATTGTGATACATTTGATTCAGTTGGTTGTTTTCTTTGGCCAGATGCCGAACAAATGGGATTTTGTCCTAGTATGTGACGATCACAAATCCTCCATTAACAAGAGGAACAAGAAAGAAGAGTTTTTGGAAGAACTGCGTAAGAAAGGATTCATTATCAAGGTAAGATGGGTATTTCTCCAAGTTTTTAAAAAATTTCTTGAACATGTTTGTATCCCACCTTTCCATATAAAATGCCTGAGTTGGCTTACAATAAAGCTTTAAAATCACATAAAACAACAGCTGTATTGGTCACCATACCTGGGACAGGTTCTTGGCTATAGCAGTTACAGCTTTCTCAGCAGTGGCCGTCTGGTAGTGGAATGACCTCCTCACACAGATTCACATCATACCTAACCTTTTAAATTTTAGGTGCCAGATGAAAATATTACCTTTCTGTTTGTATTATGCTTTTGGACAGCTCTCGGCAGAAGCTGCTTTATTTTTTTAGCTCTCTGATGAATTTGATTTCTGTATATTTAGATTGCTTTTTTGTATTATTGTGTTTTTAAAAATGTTTTAAAGTATTTGAGTGTGTGCACTGATTTTCATTTAGGGCAGCGGTCATTTTGTAGAAAAAGAGGTGCAGGAGCTCATTAGCATAACTCATTAGCATAACTCATTAGCATAACTCATTAGCATAACTCATTTGCATATGTCACACCCCCTGACATCACCAGAAGTGTGTCAGAAGGCATCACTGGACTGTTTTGGATTGTTAGCTATGGGGGGCGGGGGAGAACGTGTAGATCTGTCCTCACAGAGGAGGGAGAGCTTGTACCTGAATAAAGCTTGGTCTTAATGGTGCCACTTGACCGTTTTGGACTGGGGGGCAGAGGGGGCTCTGCAGCTTACCTGGCTGCTTCTTGCTCTGACTGAGGGCTGCTGGGAGCAGGGGGTGGGGCTTGTTTCATGTGCCCGCCCCCTGGGCTCTTTACTGCTGGAGCTCCACTCCTGTGCGCTCCTGCAGGAAATGACCCCTGTTTTAGGGCTTATTTCATTGAGCAGTAGCCAACAAATGACATAAATACAATCTCTTGTAACTTTAAGTGTTAATATATCTCCTGTGGACATATATTCCATGCATCTGACAGTGAGTGCCGACTCATGAAAGCTTATCTTGAGATAAATGTTGTTAGCCTTCAAGGTACGCTGGACTTCTGTTTTATTTTGCAATGACGCACTAACACAGCTACCCCTCTGGAACCAAATAAATAAACACCTCCAGAACCAGGTCCTTGAGTCAAGGGATATGCAGAGCCCTGCTGCTTAGCAAAGGAGTTGATGAGAATGGTTTGTTTTCATGGTTGGAGAGGCCGATGTAGTGGACACAGTGGAGCACTGTGTCCAGACAATGGCCCTCCCTTAGCATGGACAGAGCAGCAGTTGGATAACTTTTGTGGTAAGATTTAATTTGGAAATCATCAAGTACAAGAGGACTAGGACAGAGCTGCAGACTGCTGTCAGGGTCCTTAGTCAGGTCACACCACACAGGGCTTCATAAGAAGATAACTGTTTATTGGTAAATCCAGAACTAGAGTGCTTCCATATAGTTTATGGGCCCAGGTTCGCTTTCATGACCTGTGTGCCAGTTGCTGCCGCATTCCTTTCTCTTCACTTCTCCCCCTCGTTATCACTGTAGCCAGCCTGTGTAGTGTCTTCCCATCAATTACCCCTGAGATTGGTTTCCTTTCCCAGTCTCGGCTCTAACTGCCTTGGTCCTCTTTCCCGCCTGCGGAAGTCAGGCCGATTGGCCCATAGGTGGTGTGTGTGTGTGGGGTGCTTTCGAATACCCTATATCTTTCTCAGCTTTCTATGATGTAGTCATTCCTAACAGTGCTTGTGTCTATGCTACCATAGTGCTAACAATAAAGTAAAACCTTCGAAGAAGCGTGTGCTCTGTTGTTTGACTGTGGGTCCGGACATAGAGACACGTTTACAGCTTGTGTCAGGAATGGCTGCCAATTGACTTATTCCAGGGACAAACCCCCCCCCCCCCCGTAAGCATGAGTCAATAGATACATCTCACGTGCGCGGGCAAAAGCAAGCAGGCAAAGCAAAAAGCCATTTAATTTCCCAGCTGGAGCATCTACAAGGTCAAGCATAAGATAGCAAACAGTTGGTGAGCCGGGGAGAGCTGAAACAGAAAACGGGAGGGCACCCCCCCCACATCCCAGACCTATGACAGGGCTACCTGACACCTGCCCCCTCTAGGCTCTGTCTTGTTCCCGTGCTGTTTAACATCTACATGAAAGTGCTTGCTTATGTCAACCATGGATTTGGCTGAGGGGTCCTCCGTAATCTGATGACATTCAGTTCTACTCCATTTTATTGATAGTGTGGTGAATGTGATGAACAGGTGTCTAGATGTGGTAATGTTCTCCAGACCTGGGTGGTGGTGCTGGGGCCTGTTCTGGATGGAGTTAAGTTCCCTTTAAAAAGTCCAGGTCCACAGGCTGGGAGTGTTTTTAGATCCAGTCTTATCTTTGGATCCCTAATAGTGCAGTCACATCCAACTACACCTTTTGTTGAAAAGGAATCTCCTTAGGGCTATCCATGCTCTGGTTCCTTCAGGATTAGATGACTGTACTTCAGCTGACCTAATAGCCGCAGCAGTGCTGACAGGGATACATTGCAGTTATGTTATTATTGTCAGGTAGCCCTGTCATAGCATTGGTATGTGGGGGTGATTTTCTCCTCCACTTTCCCAGTGCTTCCCTGCCCTGCTATTGAGCTCTATCGCTGTTTTGACCTTGCCGTCTCCAGCTGCAATTAGACGGCTGGGAACCTTAACGGCTTTGCCTGCTTGCTCGCTTGCTTCGACCTGCGCGCGTGAAACATAATCATGGGCTTAGCTATTGGTGTGGGGGGGGGTAGTTTGATATTCCTATAAGTCAGAAGCCCCTATACTACAGGCTATTCCTGACACAAGCTGTATACGTGATGTTTAGTACTGGACTATCGATAAACACTTATCTTCTAAAGAAGCCTTTGTGTGGTGTGACCTGACTACAGACCCTGACAATTATGTAGTGCAAGATTTGCATTGGCTTCCAGTGTGTTTGTGGACCCAAATCATGAAGGTCTTCCCTTTTTTTGGCTTCCTACACCATTTGAAGTGAAGTGGTAGTGACTGGCGATGGTCCTTTTTCAGGCATGGTGCCCTGTCTTCGGAACACCTTTCTCTATCTTATCTTTATTTAGGATATTTCTATCTTCACAGTCCTGCTCAAGGCATCTTACAATTAAAATCATGTCACAAGCCTTCCATGAGGTTTGCCTCGCACTGTTTATTATTGGTGTTTCGGTACCAGGCAAAGAATTTTTTGTTCTGCCTGCTGATTTCCTTCTTGGCTGTGTCTTGTGTCTGTGTGGTAGGAATCTAACAATTTGAGTGTTCGCTGTGGTTTGTGTTTTATTTTTTTAATATTATATTATTATTGGGATTTTAATTTTGATAAACTATTAGTTGCTTTCAACAGCTTACCTGAAATGGGGGGATAGAAATACTTTGGATAAATAATACGTTGCCAAGTCTTGCATAGGAGCTGCGGTGGCTCAAGTGGTTAAGATGCTGAACTGCAGGCTGGAAGGTCGGTAGTTCAGCAGTTCAAGACCCGAGTGCCGCATGATGGAGTGAGCTCCCATCTCTAGTTCCAGCTCCTACCAACCTAGCAGTTCGAAAGCAAGAAATTGCAAGTAGATAAATAGGTACCACTTCGGTGGGGAGATAACAGCGTTCCATTCACCTCGGCGTCTAGTCATGCCTGCCACATGACCATGGGAACGTCTTCGGACAGCGCTGGTTCTTCGGCTTGGAAACGGAGATGAACACCGCAACCCTAGAGTCGGACTCGACTGGCTTTCGAGCAAGAAAAACCCTTTTCCTTTACCTTTTAAGTCTTGCACAGAGAGGGCAGAAACCTTAAAAGGCCTGTCCAGTCTCACTCTCAACCCATGCAGGACCATTCTCTTTATTTTATTCTGCTTATTCTTTTTAATTCTTAGACAATTAAGGACAAAAAGCTATTTTATGGGATCCGTGCCCCAAGCGCAGTTATCCGGAAATATAAATTCCTCATGGGTAATTCTGACTATGACTTGGAGGGTCTGAGTGCGCAGCCAGAAGAGCAACAGGAGGAAATGACTTGTACAAGGTAAAAAACATTTTAAGAACCCAAACTCTTTAATGCTCTCAGGGCTGGTCTACGTTTGTCACTCACTATGCAGAGAAGCCATTCTAGATTAGCCCATGTGGCAAATGGCATAACTTCGTTTACTGTTGTGATTAGGGCTGCCAAGCCGCGGCGGGGGATCCGTGCGTCTTCACAGGATCCCTGCTGCGGGGGACAGCGATACACGTTGCACCGCCGTCGCCAGGATGTGACGCCACGCACATAGATGGAACTTACCACATAGATGGGCCCAGGGCTATTTTGGGGCAGGAACGTGCAGGAGCGGAGTTCCAGCTGGCTTCCGAGTTGGCCACACCTGCCGCCTCCCCCCCCTCTGGGCTCCCCAGGCACCTCGCAAGCCACAGGGCGCCTGGGGAAGCCAAGCTGATCCAGGGAGGGAAGGCAGTTTAAACTGCCTCCCCTCCTTGGGTTCCCCAGGCGCCCCACAGGTGCAGGGCGCCTGGGGAAGCCGATCCAGAAACGACCTTCCGTCCCTTGTGTCCCCGTGGCCCCGTAGAAGCCGCGGGGCACCTGGGGAAGCCGATCCTGGGAGGGAGCTGCGCTGTCAGGGGTGTGGCCTAATATGCTAATGTTTTTCTGCCATTGGGTGTGGCCTATTATGCTAATGAGTTCCTGCTGGGCTTTTTCTACAAAAAAACCCCTGGATGGGCCAATTTTCTCCACACCATTGCAAACAGAGAGAAAAAAGGGGCTTGCAGGACCAATGTGAGACATAAAAGTGTTTGCTTTGGTGCAGAGAATGCTGTCCCAGTTGCATGGTGCTGTGCTCTGTAGTCTGAACTCTTGTGGTTGTTTGGGGCAAAGAATCTACAAGGATACCGTCTCTTTTACCAGGTAACCTATCCATCAGTTCTTGTGAGCCTGGCGTTGGGGCCATGAGACAGACTAGGAAATCTTTTGGCTGTTTTGTGGATAAAATCACTTGTATTTTGCTCTGATTTTGATGCAGATTAAAAACAGATGCTGTGGTCATTCCTGAGGTTTCCATCGATCCTGTTCTTATGGACACTTTCAGGTTGTGCAGCCTGAACATGTGGACAGGATCGTTGGACAAAGGGCAGCCACAGCTTGTGTCCTCAGTCCTCAGCTGTCACGGCTACCTAAATCTACCAGGGAGGGCTTGAGTCAGTGATTGGTTAATCAGTCCTTCATTGCAAGCAGGATTGTTTCCAAAAGTTTTAAGGGAGGCAGTTGTTTCACTGTTATGTTTTAAACATCTAAATTGTTCCCACCTTGTGTCAAACATTACTTTCCTGGGCAATGACAGTACAACTCTTGGGTTTTCTGGGTGAAACTGATTAGCTAGACCCAGGGGTCATTTCGTAGAAAAAGAGGTGCAGGAGCTCATTAGCATAATTCATTAGCATCACTTATTTGCATATGCCACACCTCCTGACATCAATGGAAGTCTGTCAGAAGGTGGCGTCCCCCTCTCAGGCTCCACTGGACTGTTTTGGATTGCTAGCTATTGGGGGGGGGGAAACGTGCAGATCTGTCCTCGCAGAGGAGGGAGAGCTTGTGCCTGAATCAAACTTGGTCTTAAAGGTGCCACTGGACTGTTTGGGGCTGGGGGGCTCTGCAACTTTCCTGGCTGCTTCTTGCTCTGACTGAGGGCTGCTAGGAGCAGGGGGTGGGGCTTGTTGCATGTGCCCGCCCCCTGGGCTCTTTACTGCTGGAGCTCCGCTCCTGTGCACTCCAGCGGGAAATGACCCCTGGGCTTCTTCCAGTTTTACTCTTCCATTGCCAACTAACTTTTGATTCTTGTGTACTTTTAGGATACGCATTGTCAACTTTATCCTGTACAGCACAAAGATATCGTCAAAGCGTATGGAACAATTCTTTTTCTTTCTTGTTTCTATAATGCTGTCAGTGTATCTGTTCCTTTTAGCCGGTATGTGCTGGTGTGAGACTTGAGAAGCTGGGTTCTGATTTCTGCTCAAGACCAAACTATGTAAGATGGTAAAGATCTGTGACCAGAACTCTGATCATTTAAAATTTCTATCAATAGGGTGTATAACTGGTCCCACCTAGATGGGAATCATAGGCTGCGGTCACACACATGAAATAATCCACTTTCAATGCACTTAAAATCCAGTTGGAGATTGAAAGTGGATTATTCAGTGTGTGTGACCAGAGCCCTAGAGTCTGATCAGACAGCTCTTTAGATCCGTGCGAGGCACGATTGCCTCACGGATCTAAAGGTAATGTCCAGACACAAACATCTGGGAAATGTCCCTCTTCCGTGGGCATCCCGTTTTTCCGCGCTTCGGAGCTGTATAAAGATAGCACTTTAAATCTGGGGTTTTCGGTTACCTGCGGGACAACTGCGGACTTTCATCCGTCTGATCGTTCCACCAGCGCGCAATCCTCCCGTAGGGGTGGTCTGATGTCAGACCATCCTGAACAGGCACCATTTTAAAAAAATCCCTACACATGCACGAATCAACAAGGACGTGCTGTCACATACATGCGCATGCGCAAAAAGTTTTTTTTAAAAAAACACCACTGCACGCCTCCTTCAATAAAGATGCGCTGTGACGCCTATGCGCATGCGCAAAAAGTTTTTTTAAACCCCCCACCGCACATGCCTTCTTCAGTGGATGCCATCTAGACAATCCACAACGGAGGCAGTGCACGGTAAGGTGATTCACCAGGGGGATGTCTGGTCGTGCTACGATGGATTTAAAAGATCGGGATAAAATTAAAGATGGCATAATGACGGGATTAGCTGCCCGTCTGAACGCACCCCTAGAGTGGGGAGGGTATTGATTCTTCCTCCTGTGCTGTTTCCTTGTTTTAAATACCTCCCTCTCAAGCTGTTATTTGTTCTAGCAGGAAAATTCCATGTTTTCCTATTGGAGCAACTGGCTGTTGTGTCAGTTTATATTAGGAGAAGTGTGGGGGGGGGAGCAATGCTGCTGCCCCCCAGTACCCGGGTCCACATGAAGTTTGGCGTCCCAGTGTAGTTTCACGTGGTATCCAGATTTTTGAATGGCAAGATATATGCATGGCACAGTGACTTGCGAATGGTGCTTGTACATATCAGTGGCCAGACTTCTTTTCAGTTCACTCACATAGTAATGGGTGCCTAACCCTGCCTTGAGCGTCCCTTCTTATTTCATGCAAGGAAGCATGGACATTGGTATACAGCTTCGAAAAATAAAAACATGAATTGACTCTCGGCTGTGAAGTTCATTGAATGCTCTTCATCAAGTCACTGTCTCTTTGTAGGATGATTCGAATGTTAAAATGCTTTTGAATTCTTTGGAAGAAGGGTAATATCCAGAGGTCTGAAACAAATAATAATAAATTATTAGACTATGTACCACCAGGAGCTGCGGTGGCTCAAGTGGTTAAGACGCTGAACTGCAGGCTGTGGAAGGTCGGTAGTTCAGCAGTTCGAGACCCGAGTGTGCCGCATGACAGAGTGAGCTCCCGTCTCTAGTTCCAGCTCCTGCCAACCTAGCAGTTCGAAAGCAGGAAATTGCAAGTAGATAAATAGGTACCACTTCGGTGGGAAGGTCACAGCGTTCCGTGCGCCTCGGTGTTTAGTCATGCCGGCCACATGACCACGGAAACGTCTTTGGACAGCGCTGGCTCTTCGGCTTTGAAACGGAGATGAGCACCGCAACCCTAGAGTCGGATTCGACTGGCTTTCGAGCAAGGGAGACCTTTACCTATGTATCACCAGAATAAAAGGGTCAAGTGAACTAGTCTTCATATTAGCCTTTTACGGAAGTATCCAGAGTCTCAGTTTTTGATATGTGGGACTGGCAGAGCTTCAGCGTATCATATACCTTTGAGGGGGTTAATTTAACATCTCAGTGCTGTTCCTGAGGCTGATGAGTTGGCAGAAATGAACAGATGCTCTAGTGCTTTAACTCAGCATCGTTTAGCCTCTTTGCACAGAAGTGGGGCTGATTGAGTCCAGTGATACTTACTCTTATGTAAGTGTACCTGGGAATACAGCTTCAGAATCAAACTCTAGTGAATGCAATCAGCATTTTGGGAAAGGATCCTGGTCCCAAACTATGAAAGACGTTTCTCCATCTTGCTCATGTTCCCCATAGCTGTGCAATATAAGAAAAACTGGGGATAGACGACCTAAGAAGGTATAAACATTCAAATACTATAATGTATATGCAAATGTAATCAACTTTATACTAAAGCTTAATACTCAGAATGTACAAAATTACAATATCAGGGCATAATAGCCAGAGGTATACAAAATTACAATACAAAAGCTCATTAATCAGAACATAACCATGTAGCAGCAATATGAAAACAGTTCAGCAATATAGAAACAATTTACAAAGCAGTTTACAAAGCAGCCGGCTTTCACTTCGTTTCGTGGTGAAACTTGATCAGAAGCAAATCAACATGTATTGTGTCTCTTGGTTTATAATGTCACCTTTCTAGTTCATAGAAGCCCCTTCTCCTCTCAGGTTGCTACAGATAGTAGTGGGACTAGCCCTTAGTTTCTATGGAAAATCTCTCATTTTGGACCTCTCTGCATAATGCTAAGCTCAAGGCTAAGGAAGACATGCCTCCCCAATTGGTCTTTCCTTCCCCAGCCAGTGTTCCCCTCCATGGGTAGGCTTGAGGTGTGTGTGTGGGGGGGGGAAACAGAGAAATAAAGCAACTTTAAATGTGTTCTCAAAGCTTCCCCCCTTTGCCAGCTGACTGGAAGAAGGCATTTCTCTCTTTAAACCCCTTCTCCAAGCCAAGCCAGCTGGAGTGGGGGTGGAGGGCTTGGAGAACACATTTAAGGTTAAAATTGCTTTCTTTCCACATCTCCCTCCCTCCCTCTCATTTATTTGCTTTCTCTCCACCTCCCCCCACTCTCTCCTCCACCCATCTATTTGCTTTCTTTCCACCTCTTTCTTTTCACTTTTCTTTCTCTCTCTTACTCCCTTCCTTCCTTTCTGTTTCTCCTTTTTCTCTCTCTTTCCCCCTTCCTTCCTCTCCCCCCATCTAGTTGTTTTCTTTCCACCTTTATTTATTTTTCTTCCTCCTTCCCTCTTTCTCTTTCTCTCTTTTTTCTACCTCTTTCATTGTTTCTTTCCACCTCTCTCTTTCTCTCTCTTAGACAAATACATTTCATTAGCAAACAAATAAATATAATTGGACAAATAAATACCATTATCAGTACCTGTTTTTATCCCTTTTGTTTTTATTTTTGGCAGTCTCATTTACTGTTAATAAAAGGGAAATTTGCATATTTTCCAATTTTAAAAGTGTGTAATATTTGTTCACGTCTTGCAGCTCTCAAACATCTGACATTTATTTTGTGTGGTTCTTATGTTAAGCAAGTTTGGCCCCCGCCCTAGGGTGAGGGCAGAATTTGCTTGCTCCTGGCCACCAATGGCCCTCAAGGACAGTGGCCCACTGAGAAAATTCCATGTGCATTAAATGGCCAGTATGCCTCTAATCTGAATACAGTGCCATGTGAAACACACAGTTCCCCATTCTGGCAAAATGGTGACAGTGCATATCAGGGGGGTCCTGGGTACCACATGCTGCCACTATACATGGTTGCACACCCCCCCAAATGTAATGACTGAAAAGGACCTCTGAGTGGCATAGTCTTTACTGCTTCATGTTAGGGCAGCCAAGAAGACTAAAGTGTCTACTTTTTGTTCTCTAAGAGTCACAGTTTACCCTGGGGTCTTACACTAGGCTTTTTGTCTTTATTCCCCTCCCCATTCTGATGTTAGAGAATTTTCAAGACTTGATGAAGGAGAATGTCTTTGAAACAGCATTTCCACTCCATGAGGTGAGAGAGTCTGGGTGTATACTGACACCCTGGTGGTTTTTTGTGTCTCAGCCTCGGGGAACAAAAATATAGAACAAAAGAGGTAATTAGGGTTGCCAACTCAATTCACCCCCTCGGAGCGGGGGAGCCTTTCCGTCGTCCGGGAGGTCTCGATGGGCGCGGGCGCACCAGCAGCACGTCACCAGAAGTGACGTGCGACGTTGCTGACATTGGGGGCGTGGCCGAGCTTCCCCCGACGAGCTCAGCCACGCCCCTAATGTCAGCAACGTGGCGACGCAGCTTCGGGGGCGGGGTTCCCCCTGGGGCTCGATTCCGCTGTGGCGGAAATCGGGCCTCCAAAGCGGGGGATTCCCCGCCCCCCGGGCCCATTTGGCAACCCTAGAGGTAATACAGATCGACTTTATATGGATCTCAAAGTATTCAATTGCAGTGTGCACATTTTCAGATTTCCTTGAATCCCCAGACCAATGAGGAAGAGTTTTCTGTACGGCATCTCCTGTGGGCTGTTCCCATGGATGTGCATGCAGGTCATTGTCAGTCTCACTAATATTTGAAAACTCACAAGAGAAGCAGGCTGGGCCTCATTTTACCCTGATGCAGTGGAGCTGGCCCGTTTTAGGGGTCAGATTATCTAAACTCTCAGTGGCATCAGCCTATGGTGGTATCCTGCGTAAACTGCATGGCCTGTAGGGCAGGCTTTCTACTATCTAAGTGTGTGGGGGGGAATCCCCGAGATATTTCCAGAACTTCTGGTTGTGCACATTAGCATAAGCTTTCAGATGAAATCAAATGAGGCCCTGGGAAACTTTTTTTTAAAAGCTATACTTCAGCTGCTGAAGTCCCAGCTTGGATTGTGACTCCAAGGGTTGGGGTTTTTTATCTTTCCACTCCTGCATGGATCCATTTGTTAAAACTGCCCCCCTATTAGTCTTGGAAGAAAAAAAGATGGGTGCTATCTTTTTTTCCCTCCTGTCCAAGGTTAAATGTTTGCAGTGATTGATTCAATGTTTGAAACCAAATCTCACAATTTGTGATGTGATTGTAGCCATGCAGTCAGCTGTTGTCCCGGTCAGTAAGTGAACTAACAACATAAGGATATTGGGTGGTTGAAGCATTAGGCAGGCGAAAGTCTGTACTAAATGTCTGTGAAAATACATTTGGGATAGGGGGACGAGGTTACTGAAGGAGCAGTATTACTTGATAGATGTGTGTTCAATATACTTGGTGGTCTGGCCTAGAGAAACGGCCTTTGGAGTGTACAGTGTGTCAAGAGTCTTAAGATATGTAATCATGTTGTTATATCCAGAGAGAAAAGCTGGATACATTCCTGAAGATAAATTGGAGAAGCATCTATTATAACGGTCTTATCAAAGAACTCAGGTAAGGGATCGGGGGATCCAAGGAACTCATGATAGTGAAGATCTCTTGAATTGCACAAACTATTGTGGGAAGGTTTTCATTGCTTTAATTGAATTCATATTCATTAATTTAAATTTAGATGGGTATAAAAGATATATTCAATATATTTTTCTTTTTTTGCTCTGGATGGAGCACATGATTGGAAGTTACAAGCTTACCATAAAATGCAGTAAGATGAAGTCAAGTAGCTCATAGCAGCGGCTGCATCTCAAAATTTGAGTGATTGGGAGTTGCCCAGTTGGATCAAACCAATGGTCCATTCGGGCTATTGTATTGCTTTGGAACTTGGCACATCAGCAGGTGCTGGGGAAATAACATTACATGGTATAGCTTCCAGCTCAACAGCTGAAGTGTTGGAATCAGTTTCAAGGGTGATCTGTGGGGAATAAGTTTCTGTATTTGCCTTTCAGGATGTATTTCGGAGAGAAAGTTGCTCTGTATTTTGCCTGGCTACAGTGGTACACTTATGTCTTACTTGTAGCCGCAGTGCCAGGCATTATTCTTGTCATATATGGATTCATATCATTCAATTCCAGTCCGATTAGGTGAGTAAACCTAAAAAAGATAATCTTTGATTATGAAAGCTAGGGAGTTTTGTGTAACTTCAGACTTCAGTGTGACTTCAGACATGCCATATCCTTCTAGGTAGCCTTTTTCTTTTCTTTTTTTTTTGCTTCTTCGGCATGACCTGTCTTTGCATGGAATCCTCCTAATACAAATGATTTGCAGGATTAAGAGGTTCTGCTTGTAAGACTGTTGGCAGGACTGTTCTGCCAAACCAGCCTCTGATTACAGTCCCTACCTGGACTGGCAGTAGTCAGCGTGAAGGTCTACTGAACCTGCCTTCCCCCAATGAAACCTTAATGCGGACTGGCAGTCGTCATAAGGGATGGCACATTCTTGGATACTGGGTCAAGGCATGTGGCTGGATAAATGACCTGGTCCAATATTGAAGCATCACTTATTATGACTGCCAGCCTACACTGGTGTTGTTGTGTGTGTGTTTGTTTTTTTTTTGGGGGGGAGGTCAGCAGACCTTTAGGAACAGCATAAGGGAGGCAAAGTGGGAATTACAGAAGTCACTGCCCCTTCTTTCCATAACTGAAGTGCTATTTAGTTTAGAGAGCCAGTTTGGTGTCGTGGTTAAGTGCGCGGACTCTAATCTGGGAGAACCGGGTTTGATTCCCCACTCCTCCACTTGCACCTGGCTGGGTGACCTTGGGCAAGCCGTAGTTCTGACAAGAGCTGTCCTTGAAAAAGAGCAGTTTCTGTCAAGAGCTCTCTCAGCCCCACCTATCTCACAGGGTGTCTGTTGTGTGTCTGTTCTTCTTCTTCTTCTTCTTCTTCTTCTTCTTCATGGGATGGTTGGATTGATGCCAGCATCTACTTATGACTGTGAGTGCCACGGGTGGGATGGACCTTCTGTTCGCTCCGCTTTGCCTTGTTTGTGTGGGGCCGTGTTGAGCTGTTTGAATAGGATTGTTCAGGGCTTGTTTGAATAGGATTGTTCAGGGCTTGCATAACTATCGTGGTGCATTTTGCTGTTCTCCTTTCTCTAGCCAAGAGATCTGTGCAGCCAACACAACTATCATGTGTCCACTCTGTGATCAGAAGTGCCCATTTTGGCCACTGTCAGACACTTGCACTTATGCCAAGGTAAGAGTGCCCGACATGAACTGAATGGAATTATGACTCCAACACCATCCACCCTGAGGGAAACAAAATATTCATTTCTGGTTATGATTTTGTTGCAGAAATTAAAATGAGCAAACGCAGCGGAGGAATCATGTCCTCTGCCAGTGCAGGGAATTTCCACAGTCTGCTTTTTTGTCTTTTTATTACCCCTTTCATCATGTTCTAAGTTTCAGTGGAAAGTTGTTTGCAAACTGTCTTATGTGGCATTACTTGTGACCATCACTGCCACAGGAGGTGGTGGCAGCTACAAGCATGGACAGCTTCAAGAGGGAACTGGATAAGCAGAGGTCCATCAGTGGCTATTAGCCACAAGGTATAGATAGGAACTCACAGGCTGGGGCAGGTGATGCACTGTATTCTTGGTGCTTGGAGGGGGGCAACAGTGGGAGGGCTTCTAGTGTTCTGGCCCCACTGAGGGACCTCCTGATGGCACCTGGTATTTTTGGCCACTGTGTGACAGAGTGTTGGACTAGATGGGCCATTGGCCTGATCCAACATTGGCTTCCCTTAAGAACCTTTCTTACCTCCTTTTTGCTTTTAGAGATCCCTCTGCAGCTGTGAGACAGTTCAGTTGACTTGCTTTTTTTCTTCTTTCATTCCCTATTAGTTCACCCATTTGTTTGACAATGAAGGGACAGTACTCTTTGCAATATTCATGGCTCTTTGGGGTAAGTGTC
Source organism: Gekko japonicus (assembly GCF_001447785.1). Taxonomy (NCBI): domain Eukaryota; kingdom Metazoa; phylum Chordata; class Lepidosauria; order Squamata; family Gekkonidae; genus Gekko; species Gekko japonicus. Next base: position 254,988 of record NW_015172044.1, on the reverse strand, counting down.
CGCATGGGTTGATCTATAGTCCGTTTTGGATTTGATGGGACAGCCCCTCACTTCTATCTGGGGAGTTTTTTCTCTCCCTCCCCCTGGAATCTTTTACTCCCTTTGCAAAATCTAGATAATCTGATAGAGAAGCTTGAAATTTGTGATTATTTTAAAAACTCTGGACCTCTCTCTCCAGAGAATGATATATGTTTACAAAAGAGTGAAGTTGGTATGTGTAAAAATGGGAGTAGCAAGGACAGGTGAGATTATATCTGAAGATGCTGGACAGGAAATCAATTCACTAGACGATAAAGATTTCCATGCCCTGTATCTTTCAGTCTCACAGCACTGATGAACTCGACTTGAAGACTGCTTAGCAGTTTATAACAGATGAATGCAGCTCCGTCTGCTTCTTCCATGCTATATAATGGAGTAACATATTTAGTGTAGTTGGCTGGAGGATCTCTAAAAGAGGAGTTGAACAGGAAGACTTTTTGGTCTGCGCTGCTCATACAGTTCTCTGTACAATCCTGGGCCTTTATATTACAGCCACAGTGTACTTGGAACTATGGAAGAGACAGAGAGCTAAAGTGGTTAGTGAATGGAACCTATATTTGTGGGATGAAGAGAAGGTAAGAATAACTCACCTAGTGTTGTATTTTTTTCCCTTTGACCACTGTGCCATTGGTCTCATTGGAAAAACACAGTTACACTGACGTTTGTGGATATCCTGCTGTCAGTGTGCTATTGCTAGTGTGCTGCTTGGCATTGCAGAAAGAGTGGGAGAACTCACACTGTTGATTTTGCCCTATACTAGTCAAGATGCAAGAGCTGCTGTGGCTTAAGTGGTTAAGACACTGAACTGCAGACCGAAAGGTCGGTAGTTCAGCAGTTCAAAACCCGAGTGTTCCGCATGACGGAGTGAGCTCCCATCTCAGGTCCCAGCTCCTGCCAACCTAGCAGTTCAAAAGCAAGAAATGGCAAGTAGATAAATAGGTAATGCTTCGGTGGGAAGTTAACAGCGTTCCGTGCGCCTTGGTGTCTAGTCATGCCGGCCACATGACCACGAAAACGTCTTGGGGCAGCGCTGACTCTTGGGCTTGGAAACGGAGATGAGCACCACATCTCTAGAGTCAGATTTGACTGGCTTTCGAGCAAGGGAAACCCTTTACCTTTACCTAGTCAAGATGCTGCTTGAAGATGTTGGTTGGGTCTTCAGGAATTCTCTGTCGCATTCCTGCATCGAGACAGATATCTGTAATCAGGGGTCATTTCGTAGAAAAAGAGGTGCAGGATCTCATTAGCATAACTCATTAGCATAACTTATTTGCATATGCCACACCCCCTGACATCACCGGAAGTGTGTCAGAAGGCAACACCCACCGCTCAGGCTCCGCTGGACTGTTTTGGATTGCTAGCTATTGGGGGGGGGGGATGTGCAGATCTGCCCTCACAGAGGAGGGAGAGCTTGTACCTGAATAAAACGTGGTCTTGAAGGTGCCACTGGACTGTTTTGGACTGGGGGGGGGGGCTCTGCAGCTTACCTGGCTGCTTCTTGCTCTGACTGAGGGCTGCTGGGAGCAGGGGGTGGGGCTTGTTACATGTGCCCTCCCCCTGGGCTCTTTACTGCCGGAGCTCCGCTCCTGTGCGCTCCCGCAGGAAATAACCCCTGTCTGTAATAGGGCTTTTCAACTAGTTATCCCTGGGGGGAAATACGGACTCTTGAGAGGTAACCTCTGTCCCAAGTTGCCACTGCAAGACAGTGTATGGAAGGAGTGCCATCTGTAGACCTTGGAATGTGGGGGTGGACTGTGGCTCACCACCCTCTATCCTCTCTTCAGCACGGCCTTCCAGTGATGTTTGAGGCTGACCACAGCTCTCTGCCTTTATCACGCTTGTCCCTTCATCTGCTCTTCACAGTGGCAGGGTTGTGTATTCTCTCCATGCTTAACAGAACAGCATTTCCACCAGAGATGGGTCTCGTACTCACAATTCTCAACTCATAAAGGCCATTAGCTCAGTGGCAGAGCACATTCTTTGTCTTTAGAAGGTCCCAGGATGGATCCTTGCCAACTCCAGTTAGTAGTACCTCAGAAAGTAGAGCTAGGAAAGGCTTTTTGCGACAGATCTTGGAGATCCTGCCAGTCAGAGTAGTTGATACTGAGCTAGATGGACTAATAGTCTGAGAAAGTAAGGCAGCCGCATATGGTAAGAGAGCCAGTTTGGTGTCGTGGTTGAGTGCGCGGACTCTAATCTGGGAGAACCAGTTTGATTCCCCCACTCCTCCACTTGCACCTGGCTGGACGACCTTGGGCAAGCCGTAGTTCTGACAGGAGCTGTTCTTGAAAAAAAGAGCAGTTTCTGTCAAGAGCTCTCTCAGCCCCACCCACCTCATAGGGTGTCTGTTGTGGGGAGGGGAAGGGCAAGGAGTTTGTAAGCCGCTCTGAGACTCCTTCGGGTAGTGAAGGGCGGGGTATAAATCCAATCTCTTCCTCTTCCTCTTCTTCTTCTTGTCCATCAGGCTACCGGAACAGCATGCCACTGATTTTTTTATAAAAGAACTTCTTTGGGGAGTGCCTCTCTGTTCTGGTTACAGAGCTCTCAACTAATCCCACAATAATTGTGCAGTTAGAATATCAAGGTTGGCTTGTTTGTGTGTGTCTCAGTTCTGTAGGGACAAATAATCCAAGTGTTTAGAATATTTTCATTTGGGAGAGGAGCCAAGCTGCTAGCTAAGGACAGTGAGGTCCATATAGTTTTCCTTCCAGGTCAGGATGCGCAGGCAAATCATAACTGGAGTCAGCATTCTGTCGGTGGAGCTTATTGGTCCCTCAGTTAGTCCATAAGGAACACCAAGACCAAGGAATTGGTAATGGACTACAGGAGGAATAAAACGGACATCCAGCCACTGGTTATTGGAGGAGAACGTGTGGAGAGGGTGGCTACTTTTAAGTTTTTGGGAGTGACTATTGAGCAAAACTTGACCTGGAGCGCTAACACCATGGCGCATGTGAAGAAGGCCCAGCAGATGCTCTTTTTTCTCAGACTTTTAAAGAAAAATAATTTGAGTGAGAAAACATTGATGTCCTTCTATCGTTGCTCAATAGAGAGCATTTTAACATACTGTGTCTGTGCCTGGTTTGCCAGTTGTACGGCTGTGGATAGGAAAGCACTCCAGAGAGTTATCATCACAGCCCAGAAGATCATTGGCTGCCCTCTCCCATTCCTGGAGGAATTGTATAGTTCTCGATGTTTGAAAAAAGCAAAGAACATTCTGCAGGATTTGTCACACCCTGGACATTCCCTGTTTGAACTACTGCCTTCGGACAGAAGATACAGGAGAATTAAAACAAGGACAAACAGATTAAAAAATAGTTTTTATTCGAGAGCTATTACTGCCTTAAATGCTGTATGAAATTGGAATTTGGGTGACATTAGTGGTTTTAAGTTGGTATGTGAACCTTAAGGGAGTTATGAGATAGTTGTGAATGGTTGTGTGAGTGTATATGAATATTGTTGTAGATCACCAAAATGATTGCATCTTAATTTCGTTGTACTATGTACAATGACAATAAAGTATATTACTATTACCATCAGTGTGACTTGTATTTCTGCTTTCTGTGTTCAGGATGATGTGGCCATGGAGCTCATTAGTAATCCAGACCATGAGATCCGGACGTACCAACACTCTTATGTGCGCACTACCATTGTGCTCATCTTATTTGCACTTATGGTATGTGATTCCCTTCCCTTCCCTTCCCTTCCCTTCTGGTACACATTTAAACCTCCAAACATCAGATTTGCTTGTTCCTTGTCTTCCACAAGACCTGGCAATAAGATTTTGACAGATACCTCCAAAATGAGCCAATTAAACAGAAAATGTATGAGAAAATAAGACTCAGCTGTGCCACTGAAGAGGGGCAATTAACAGCATTACTCTCTGCTGAAAGCCTCCAAAATTCATTTTTGAACCATTGCTAATTGTCGCCATCTGCACAAATATTGTCATGCCAGGAAATGACCACAAGCTGGAATAGAGTACACATTAAACCTGTCATTTGTGTTCAATGAACATATGAACAGTACAGATTGAAATGGTTTAATAGTCCTTCTGTTTCCCCAGGAAACCCTGGAAACCTGTAGTTTTGTAAGGAGGGTTGCAGATTTCTAACCATTCTTTAGCATCTTCATCAGTGCACAGTTGTCAAGATTTTGCGGGGAGGTGCGAACTGTCAAAGTTAGAGTGAAATAAAATTAATATACATTTGTGTCACAAAAATGTCCCATAAATCTGACGTTCAAATGGTACATGACTATTGCCCATTGTCCCTATTGATTCCTGCATTTGTTTCTTCCAGAACGACTGATAGATTTTTGCCTTGTAGATCTGCATTCTGATTGGTATTGCCCAAGCGATTGTTGTCTATCGGGTCATGGTGACAGTCCTATTTGCTCAGTCCAACTCTGAATTCTTTCGAGAGCGAGCCACTACTATGGCAGTAGTAACAGGGGCTGTGTTGCATTACATGTCCATCGTCACGATGAGCAAGGTATAGAACATTGCACAGTGGTATATCTGCCACCTCTCTGTCTTACAGTTATTCTTCACGGCACGCCTCGCACTGCTTTTGTTTCCCTCTTGTCTCTTGTAGGTGAACAAGCATGTAGCTGTGTTCCTCTGTGATCTGGGTAAGAGAAATTTCATTCTCTGCACATAAGTGCATCTGCTTGACATCTATTGGGACTGAGTATGAGGGATAAATAAACTATAAGGGTAAGTGGGGAAAAGAGTTTCCTATGAGCATGATCTCAGATACAGTCATAATGGTCTTGGAGCAGGCTCACTTGGAGGCATAGAAGAATAAGAACAGGCATGCCAGGTGTTGCCACTAACTTGTGTGCCTGTGTTCTTGTTTCCAGAGAAGCCAAGGACATTGTCTGAACGTGAGAACAACTTAACAGTCAAAATCTTCACCCTCCAGTTCGTCACCCATTTCTCTTCTCTAATTTACATTGCTTTCTTCCTTGGGAGGTAAAGAAGAAAGTGACAGTGTGGTCCATTAGTTAGAGTATTCAACACAAGTTTCTCAGATACTCAGTTCCTGCTATTCCCCCCCCCACCCTCTGTTTCAAATTGACAGCTGTAAAATAGAAAGAGTGATGGCTTTCCTCTTGTGGATATTGTAAGAACAAATCCACACACTGTAAAACACTTTTCAAATTTTAGATAATGCTTTACATTTATAAGTGATCATCTGTGCTAGAGAATTTGTACTGTTGGGGACGTACCATGGCATGTCTTTGACAAAACTGGGGCCGTTGTATTCAGAAAACATGGGTATAACACGTGCCCCCTTTATATTCACGGTACCGTGAGGGTCTGCGTGAAGTGCCTGGTCAGAGCTGCTTATAATTTTTCTGACCAGTCTGCTATACAAATCTACAGAAGTCTCTTCGGGGTATTTGTTTTGCTTCTTTGACAAGGATATTTGTAAGGACCACTGCTACGTGTATTTGCTTCACTATTAAAGAGTTAGGCACCACGGCTTGTTAACTTCAAAACAGAACAGGCTTTATTTACAGAAAACACAACCGGGGGATAGAACCTTTACACGGAGGATGATTCGTTTCTTTTCAGCAGGGCTTTTTTGGTAGAAAAAGCCCAGCAGGAACTCATTAGCATAACAGGCCACACCCAACAGCAGGAACTCATTAGCATATTAGGCCACAACCCCTGACAACACAGCTCATTGGCATATTAGGCCACACCCCATGCTACCAGAAGTGTGGTCATCCAGCCACATCCACCTTTTGCTTCTTATTCTGTTTACCTTGTTTGCTGTCAAAACCTTTTTTGTAGCAGGAACTCCTTTGCATGTTAGGCCACACACCCCTAATGTAGCCAATCCTAATGAGTTTCTGCTGTTGGGTGTGGCCTATTATGCTAATGATTTCCTGCTGGGCGTGGCCAACTCCGGAGCCAGCTGGAACTCCGTTCCTGTGCGTTCCTGCCCCAAAATAGCCCTGCTTTTCAGGCTGAACTCTTGAACTTGGTTTTTACTTAGGCAGCATGCTTGTTGCTTTTGCTTTCACGCAGATGTTAAACAGTTCACTACACCCTCTGATGATCACACCCTCCTGTACTGATTCGTGGTTAACTTTTGCCTTTGGTACTCTCACCCCTCTTGAGCCCAACTGGCCACCGACCAGCTGTCCTGACTCGGCCCAGACCGCTTCCTCAGCCCTCATTGAACCACTTCTCTCAGATCCCTTAAGGAGTGATGTATCGTTTGTGTATGACACGGTTGTGTTTAGCTATTAACTGTCTGGTCACTGTCCCCTTCCTTCCGAGGAACTCAGTAAGCCAGGTTATTCCAGCCCCAGTTATCTGTTTAACTGTTATTTGGCTTTCGACACCCAGAGCTACCGAGCTGGAGCTCCTTCAGTTAGCTGACCGACCCTCTGTTAGCTCTCCGTCCCACTCACTAACGGCTTCTTCCCAACTGCCAATCCCAAACTGACCGTTTGGTCCGTTAAATGCCAATCACCGAGGGTTCCGAGCTAAATGGCCCCCTCCTCACTCAGTCACGTGACTCAGCAGTGTTCTGTGTTTACTTCCTGCTGGTCCCAGATCTTTAAGTTCGTCACAACGGGGTTGATGGTTTTTCTCATTTCTCATTCTCTTGCTCTTGGTCAGGCAGGCACCTGCTTCAGTTTACCCTATCTGGAGATCTGCTTTGTAATCCTTCCGCTAGGCTTGCCAAGTCCCCCCAGGGGGTGGGAAAACCCCTGCCCCAGAGGCCCGTTCCCCAGCTGACAGGCCCTTGTCGCCCATGCCTCCCGGGGCGATAGGGGTTGTGGCCCAAGTGCCAGTGGAGTCTGGCGTGACGGACCCCGGACACCTTTCTGATAGGGTTGCCAAGTGGTTTTCTTGCCGCAGCGGGGGACTCCGAGGGATGGTCGTGGCCCCGCCCCAGTGTGCCCGGCGGCGTCACGTCACTTTTGGGTGATGTGCATGCGGCGCGTGTGCGCTTTGCGCACTGCACGCACTCCAGCCACAAGCCGGGAGTTCCAGGCTGCGGCAAGAAAATGACTTGGCAACCCTACCTTCCGCATCTTCATAATCATGGCACATTCCCTTCCAAACCTGAATCTGATGAAGTGAGCTGTGACTCACAAAACCTGATGCTGGAATAAATGTTGTTAGCCTTTGTTACTGGACTCCTCTTGAAGCTTTTGAATGGTGCGTGTGTGTGTCTGTGTGCTCCTAAGGGAAAGGACTGATGACAAAAAGAACTGATTATTTTTCTTTTTTCGTTAGGATTAATGGCCGTCCTGGAAACTATGTACGTGTTGCTGGCAAGTGGAGACTGGAAGAAGTAAGTTTCTTTTTCTTTGCCATACTGGCTCTCCTTCCGTTCATCTTTGTTCAGAAGAAGATCTTCCTTCGAAACGGCAAGACATTCCGGAGATCACCATCAATATATTTTTCTATGATTATGTCTATTATTATTATTATGTCTATTATTATATTATTATTATGTCTATTAGTCACTTTTTCACAGTTTTTCTTGTTCTCCGTATTATCTCCTTCTGTTCAACCAGGGAAACGTTTTGTATATAATGCAATAAATACTATATTGAAAAGTTTGTACAAATGTGAATTAATTTTAAAGTGTTTGATTCATACGTTCATAGAAAATCACCTATTAGCTTATACATAGACATTATACATAAACAGTTCACAATATATTTAAGAGAATCACAATACATTAGTACATAACGAAGCTTCCGGCTTGAGTCTTCGTTTCGCTCCTAGACTTCCTCAGAAGTAAATTCTCTTATTCATCATTTTGCATTTAGTGAGCGTTGTCTCTTTTGTTTTCCAAAACTCTTCTCTCTGCTTATCAAAGCTTATGTTCCAAATAGGAAGCAACAACCTTCATATCAGGCTCCAGTCCAGTCTGCTGTACGCTATTGAATGCAGGAAGTCTAGGAGCAAAACGAAGACTCAAGCCGGAAGCTTTGTTACTTACTAATGTATTGTGATTCTCTTAAATATATTGTGAACTGTTTATGTATAATGTCTATGTATAAGCTAATAGGTGATTTTCTATGAATTTATGAATCAAACACTTTAAAATTAATTCACATTTGTATAAACTTTTCAATATAGTATTTATTGCATTATATAAAAAAACATTTCCCTGGTTGTTTTTATCATTCTGACCATTTCTCAACTAGGAGGTCTCTTACATATTTTTGTATCTCCTTCCGTTCAAGGCACATTTGATTACAGTGAACAAAGGTGACTCTGATGTGCACGGATCTTCTGGACATTTATTTATTTATTTTATGAGAACATTTATTTCCCACCTTTCTACCCAATCGGTACCACCAAGGTGGTGAAGAATTAAAACAAACATAAAAACACACCTTAAAGCCAGTTAAAAAACAGAGCTGAAATACATACGTAAAACACAAAACAGCAGATTAAAACATAGGAAGGAGGGATCGTTGAGGGAATACCAGACCAACCCCCCCCCCCCCACATTCTCTTGCTGGCAGAAAATAGTGATAGAGAGGGGGATAAATGAATACCCTGGGAGAGAGTCTTCCATAATTTTAGCACCAGGACTAAGAAGACCCTCTCTCACTGTTTTAATTTGAACTTTTTTTAGAGCGTGAGTGGCAATAAATGGTCTTGATCAGTGTTCCCTCTAAGCTGAGTTAGTGTGAGCTAGCTCATGGTTTTTTAGCCTCCAGCTCACACATTTTTGTCTTCAGGAATGATGGCTCCAGAGCAAACCAATTTATGCAGTAGCCATAGCTTCAATGCCAGTAGCTCCCAAAGTAGAATTTTTGCTCACAAGACTCCACAGCTTAGAGGGATCATTGGTCTTGAGTACAACCTTTAGAGATGAGGTGTCGAACTCATTTATTATGAGGGCCGGATCTGATGTAAGTGTCACTTTGTCGGGCCAGGCGTGCCATAAAATGTAATGCCAGGTAGCGGAGATATAAACTTTATAAAGGACACAGGCAAACCCAATGAATGATATTATTTTTTACTCAAAATACAAACAAAAGCAATTGATTCCAAACAGTGAAAGCAATTGATTTACTGGGGCACCCACAGAGGCCCCAATAAATGTATTGAATCATATGCAAGACTAGATTTTTTCCAAGGGATACTATAAAAGAGGAGGAAGTATCTTACATTTCTGTACAAATTAGTTACTTTTTGTATATATGGCACTTTTAGGAGATGTCATCTTCCTTGCAGGTAAATAGGGTAGTTTTTCAGCAAACCCCTCCCCCCAAGCCCAGGCTCAGCAGCCAAAGATGGCTACAATCTGTCTCTCGCTCTTCTTTCCTCACTTCTGCCACCCTACCTCTGAGGATCTTGAGGGGGCATACTGGGCTTCCCCTCCACTGCCCCATCCCCACCAACAACAACTACCCTGTGAGGTGGGCTAGGCTGAGCAACCAGCCCCAGGTGACCCAGACGACGTGGTCCTGGATCGGGAGGGGGGGGGTGTCTGAACCTGGTGTCTGAACCAGGTGGGGAGGGGGGAGACAGGGGTTCGCCATCCTCCCTGACACTCACTCATGCCTCTGGGCTCTGTGGCTGTTCAGATGTGTGGCAGCAACAGTGGAACTCTTTTTTCTCTTCGCTCCTCCATTCGCTTCCAAAGCCAGGATGTCTTCCCCCTCAGAGCAGCATACACGAGAGAGCCCAGTTGCCTCTCGATCCATGCGCTGGCCCTCCTCCTCCTCCTCTCTCCCCACCAGCCCCATCCCATACATGAGAGCCAGTTTGGTGTCAGAATGAAGTGTGCGGACTCTAATCTGGGTTTGATTCCCCACTCCTCCACTTGCACCTGGCTGGACGACCTTGGGCAAGCTGTAGTTCTGTCAGAGCTGTTCTTGAAAAAGACCCGTTTCTGTCAGAGCTCTCTCAGCCCCACCTACCTCACAGGGTGTGTGTTGTGGGGAGGGGAAGGGAAAGGAGTTTGTCAGCTGCTCTGAGACACCTTTGGGTAGTGAAGGGCGGGGTCTAAATCCAATCTCCTCCTCCTCCTCCTCCTCCTCTTCTTCTTCTTCTTTAAACTGGTCACTGCCCCCCAAGCAGCCTCTGGCCTTCCCTCCCTCGCACCCGTTGCTCATGGGCTGGATAAGAGCCCTGGGTGGGCCAGTTCTGGGCCCTGATCTGTATGATTGATACCTCTGCTTTAGATAGAACATAAGAACATAAGAGACGCCAATGTTGGATCAGGCCAAAGGCCCATCCCGTCCAACACTCTGTGTCACACAGTGGCCAGAAATACCAGATGCCATCAGGAGGTCCACCAGTGGGGCCAGGACATTAGAAGCCCTCCAACTGTTGACACCCCCCCAAGCACCAAGAAGACAGAGCATCACTCGCCCCAGAGCCCCCATCTATACCTTGTGGTTAATAGCCACTGATGGACCTCTGCTCCATATGCTTATCTAATTCCCTTTTGAAACTTTTCTCTTTTTTTCCCTTGCTTTCTAGTGCCACCCTAGTGGTTGCCTTTTAGATCTCTTTCTCCAGATGGCTATAATCATGACATTAAAGCAAACCCTGAACAACCTTGAGGAATACTTGTTACCGTAAGTAAGCATAATTCACGTGATTGGAACTGGGTCCCTCTGTACTCTGGGGGTGACAGACTCCCAGAGTGAGAAAAAAGGAAGTGTGTGGGGATTGTGTGTGTATGTGTGTGCCCCAATCACATTTCTTTGGTAGAAAATATTTTGTGAATTGTACTTTGTCCTTGCAAGAGAACCAGCTGAATTGGGGGGGGGGGGGGGGAGGATGTATATTATGTTCCTGCAGACTCGATTGGGCAGTGGTTTGGACTGGGGGTGGGGATTTTCTTTGCAGCATGGGGCCAGACTCACTTGCTCAAGATCTCTTGTCCTTGGATAAGGGCACCTTCCTGTTGTGTGCTTTATTCAGGTCTCCTCTCACTGTGCCGCGTTCTGCTCTGCATTTGTATCGGGTACAGTCTGTTGAGGAGCTGATGTATGAAGGAATACAAGTCTTGAGGTGGGGGGGTTGTGATTTAATGATCTTCTGGACATTTCTGCTCCTTGTAACCCTATGAGCCAATTCATATATACGGTGGCACTCACATGAGCACTTTCAGAGTATGCAAGGGTGTCTGTGGACTCCACCTATGAAGATGATTTTTGTACGAACTGGTATCTTCATGTAGTCGTGTAGTGTATTCAAAGTTGCCTTGAATGCATGATATGTTGTGAAACATCTAATGCAATCTAGTGTAATGTAAAGCTTCATCCTGGGCTAGGATCCAAATCCATCCAATCGTGTTACTAGCCCAGGAAGCACCTAACCAATCACCTTCTAGCAATCACATCCGTGATTGGTCCTTATGTGAACAACCTTATTGGTTGGTATTTGTACAGTGGGTGTGGCTACATTAGCCGGGAATAGGGCTGCCAATTCCCCCCGCGGGGCGGATTTCCCCCCGCTTTGGAGGCCCAATTTCCGCCGCCGCAGAATTGGGCCCCGGGGGAAACCCCACCCTGGCGTGCACGTCACCCAGACGTGACATGATGACGCCGGGCACGCTGGAGGCGGGGCCACAGCCATTTGAGGGGAAAACATAGAGTTTTCCTCTCAAATGGCTGTGGCCCCGCCTCCAGCGTGCCCAGCATCCACGTCACGTCCGGGTGACGTGCATGCGGTGCGCGCGCACGGGGACGCCGTCCGGGAGCCCCCCGCCGCGAGACCAAACGGATTTGGCAACCCTAGCCGGGAATGTTTAAAAGCAGGACAGCTGCAATGTAAAAGCTGTTCTGGCTATCAGATGTTGATCCGTGTTGGAGTTGTGTTCGAGTGGAAGAATAAAGCTGTGTTCTTGCTGAATCGCTCTCCGACTGCTTTGTTAAGCGAGCGACTTAACAAGGGACTACATGATTTGTACAAGTGTGGCAATCTTTCTTTTAGGCTACCAGGTTACTTCAGCTGCAGCAGCTGCTGCTGTGCAATTCGTATATTTATCTGTTTTAGCTTTATGCTGCCTTTCTACCTCCAGGTGGCTTATAAAGAAGAAACAAATGTTCAAAGCCCATCCTGAAACATCAAATTTAAAACAACTCAAATCCAATTTAAAAGCGTCTTAGAATGCAATAACCAGCAGCAGCTCATCAATCCGCCAATTATTCACAAGTCTTCCAGAATAGAAAAGGATTTCTGAAGGCCTGCAGAGATGGCATCAACCTGACCTTCTGGGGAAGGGAGTTTCTTGGTACCGGCCGCACAAGTCCACCAGGGTCCTCCCATCACATTCCCATGAAGTGGAGCCAGGCCTAAGGGAAACAGTTCTCTTTGCACAAGCATGGGCCGAGTTCAGACTGACAATTTGAAGCGCTAGGGAGTCGTGGCATAGAAAACCCGGAACAGACCCAGAACGGCCTGGTCACGGTATTCCTGTTCACACCGCAGCGAATGAAGCGGGAGGATACTGTGGAGGAAGCGCAAGGGAGCGTTCGCACTGTTGGCCCGCCCCTGGCAGGCTGCTAGTGGCTGTTTCTGCGCTCCGCTGCATGTGCCTATGCGCATGGGCGCCTGCCGCGGAAACAGCCAGCACCTCTTATCAACGACTGTGGGTTGTTCCCGCCTTAGCAGCACTTGCATTCACACTCAGGGAACCGGAATCAACCCGCTCTACACACAGTTTGCTACCACTTTCACCTGGTACTCTTTCAACTCGGGAGGGAAGTGGCACAAGACGGCCTGAGTACGGCTGGGGGATGCCTGAAAGATGTGCCTGTGTGAACCCGCCCCTTTAATCCGCTACTGAAACGCTCCTGAAACGTTTGGCTGCCGGGCCAAACTGCCAGTCTGAACTCGGCCATGGATGCTCAAAAACTGAAGTGTCCCCTGTCAGCTATGCTGCCATGATTGGGGGGGATCCATTCTCGTGCTCTGTGGGCCAGATGCTGCTTCTTTACTTTTGCTTCTGAAATGCTGTCTTATCAATGACCTTGCAGGTTGACAGTGTAGTGTCTGGGATGCCTGGAACCGTGGGAGCGCTTTTGGTTCCCAGCTGCGGCCTCTAACTGCCTGGGACCCTTTCTCCCGCGTGCGGAAGTCAGGCTAATTGGCCTATGGAAAGGGGGGGTGCATACAAATACCCTATATCCCATTATGCTTGTAGGAACGTTGCCATTCTTAACAGTGACTTTGTTACTGTATCTATAGCTCTGCAATAAAGTATAACCCTTCTGATAAGCGTGTACTCAGTTGTTGGCTGGGGAACCTGACAAGACCTTTTTTAGTTGATTCCAGGCAGTGTTCAGACAAGGAATATCCCAGACCTTCATCAGAAAACAGACCATTCATTGCAATTAGGAAATCCCACGGGGGACTTTGGCTATGGTTGCCAACTTGTGTGTAGCTATTTGTAGACATCTCTGGCAGTTCGTGGGTCCGGCACTTTGAGACTTTTCCAGCCTTGTTTCATTTCTCTCCCATAGCTGGATAAAGTATCAGTTCAGAAAGCTTTGTGCCAAGCCCAGGCACCACAGCAAAATCCACATGGAGGAGAGTGCCCAGGACCAATGCAAGGAGGACTGGCTGTGGAATTACCAGCTGAATGAAGTCGACATCTTCAGTTTGTTCAATGAGTTCTTGGAGATGAGTAAGTGAAGTCGGGGGAGTGGCCAGGGGGTGGGTGAATCACAAGAATAAATGGGGCACAACTCAACATTCTGGCCCTGGCATCCCGTCATGTTCAGTCCTCTGCCCAGCTGTGTCGGGAAGGGGGTGTGGCTCAAGTGACAGAGCAGGAGCTTTGACTATGATGTGCACGTTTTAATTTATTTTGCCCCACAATCGTCTTGAGTCAGGTAGCTTTTTGAAGTGCCAGGGGGAAATGATGTAAACAGAGAATGGGGGAAAACTGTGGCCTCATGGGCTCATACTATCATTGCTGGTGGGAATGTCCTAAGATATATCCTTTTTGGTGTGACGTTATCGGTCAAATTAATGAGATTGTTCTACTCAGCCTGCCCATCAGTCCTGAACTGGCTCTTCTTAGTCTTACGGATCCGATAGTTGGAACAGCAGCTCTTAAAGAGCTCATCTCGATTTTACTAGCTGCAGCAAGAACAGCAATAGCATCGGTTTGGAAATCCATCACCCCTCCAACTCTCCAGGCTTGGCACAATAAAATTTGGGACCGATTCATTCTAGAGAAAAATCACAAATATTACTCAACTCTCAAACAGGGGCTGAGTTAAATAAAAGCATAAGAACATAAGAGATGCCAATGTTGGATCAGGCCAAAGGCCCATCCAGTCCAACACTCTGTCACACAGTGGCCAGAAATACCAGGTGCCATCAGGAGGTCCACTAGTGGGGCCAGGACATTAGAAGCCCTCCCACTGTTGACCCCCCCAAGCACCAAGATGACAGAGCATCACTTGCCCCAGAGTACCTATCTATACCTTGTGGCTAATAGCCACTGATGGACCTCTGCCCTATATGCCTATCTAATTCCCTTTTGAAGCCGTCCATGCTTGTAGCCACCACCACTTCCTGTGGCAGTGAATTCCAAGTGTTAATCACTCTTTGGGTGAAGAAGTACTTCCTCTTATCTCTTCTAACCCGACCGCTCAGCAATTTCATGGAGTGCCCACGAGTTTTTGTCTTGTGAGAAAGGGAGAAAAGGACCTCTTTCTCTACCTGCTCTTTCCCATGCATAATCTTATAAACCTCAATCATGTCACCCCTCAGTCGTCATTTCTCCAAGCTAAAGAGCCCTAAGCGCTTTAACCTTTCCTCATAGGGAAAGTGTTCCAACCCTTTTATCATTCGAGTTGCCCTTTTCTGCACTTTTTCCAAAGCTATAATATCCTTTATAAGGTATGGTAACCAGAATTGCACACAATATTCCAAATGTTCAGACTGGCAGTTTGAAGCAGGAGGGAGTCGTGGCAAAAAAGACCCGGAACAAACTGTTCCGGGTATTCCCGGTCATACTGCACCGACTGATGCAGAAGGATACCGGGAAGGAGGTGCAAGGAAACGTTCACACTGTTGGCCCGCCCCTGGTGGAGGCACGGCTGTAAGACATGGCTTTCTATTCGGTAATCTGGAGATATGCACATAAGTGCTTATGCATATGTGCATAAGGGCACAAGAAAAATGCGGCTTTGCGCATAAGGGGACAAGAAAAAATGCGGCTTTTGTGCTTAAGGGCATAAGGGCACAAGAAAAAATGCGGCTTTTGGTGTTCACACTTTGTTGGTGCGGGATGGACACGGGATAATAGCGCTTTCCAGGGTTTGCTACCACTTTCACCTGGTATCTTTTAAACTCGGGAGGGAAGCGTTATGAGATGGGTTGAGTACAGCTGGGGAACACCGGACAGATGTGCCTGTGTGGAACTGCCCCTTTAATCCGTTTGTGAAACGTTTCTGAAACGTGCCTATATTGGGCCAGACTGCCAGTCTGAACTCGGCCAGGGATTCATCCTCTGCGTCCTCACGCTTTGAATCCATTTGGTTCCGGTTAATTCAGTATGTGACGGATAAGAATGTACTTCCAGCTAACGCTTCTTACCTTTCTTGGATACGTTTCTGATCTAAATCTGGTTCACAGGGTTGTTTGGGTATCTTATAGATAGCCAGTTATAGAGAGCCAGTTTGGTGTCGTGGTTAAGTGTGCACACTCTAATCTGGGAGAACCGGGTTTGAGTCCCCACTCCTCCACTTGCACCTGCTGATGTGACCTTGGGTCTGTCACAAGCTCTGGCACAGCTGTCCTTGAAAAAGAGCAGTTTGTGTCAGAGTTCTCTCAGCCCCACCCACCTCACAGGGTGTCTGTTGTGGGGAGGGGAAGGGAAAGGAGTTTGTAAGCTGCTCTGAGACTCCAAGTGAAGGGCAGGGTATAAATCCAATCTCTTCTTCTTCTCTTCTTCTTATAGCAACCAGGTTTCATTGCAGTTATAAATATTTCCTTATTGTGCTTAGTATATTTACATGATCGTAGTGCGTAGGAAACTCCTGAGTGTTTAGGATGGCTGACCATTCTTATGTAATCAAAAAATGTTTTTTAAGGTTTTTGTTGCTTTTTACTCTTTCTGTGGCTCAAATGTTGGTTACGCAATTCATTTTGTTATTTTTATTTGTTGAAGCTTCTTAATAAAAAAAAGAGAGAATGGGGGAGGGGGGATATGTGTGTACTACATGAAGCTTCTCTCATATAACCTTCCATTCTCTGGAGAAAGTGTGATCTGTCACTCGTTTTAGAGAGCAACACAATTTAGATTATGCTGAGAACTTTGGAACAGTGGTTTAGGTATACTTTGGCTTAGGTATACTCTCTGCAATAAAAACCACAAATTTCACTGTAAGAAAAGCTAGTTCCAGAGGGTTAGCTGTGTCAGTCAACAGTAGAAGAGTTAAGATTTGTGTCCAGAAACAACCTTGAGACGGGCAAGATTTACACGGTGAAAAATCTCTAAGGTGCTACTAGACTCAAATTTATGCAAGTTTGCTAATTTGCACATCTCCTGCTAATTTGGGGTAGTTCTGTCCACCTCTCTGTCCACACTTTATTTGGTGTGGTAGGTTCCAAATGGAATGCCAAAGGTGTGGTGATTTCATGCTTAGAGAAGAATAACCACAACATTCGTATAAATGGTGACCATCTCGGATGGTCTCTTGCCTTGAAAGCTCTGTGGGGTCACCATTACTGGGTTGCAACTTGATAGCAAAACCCCCCCCCCCATCATAAACTGCCTTTCAGATTAAAAAAAAACACTTTAAATAACCATTTTAAAATACATATTTGAAATAAGTATTTTGCATAATTTTATTATGTTTTTAAGGAGCTGCGGTGGCTCAAGTGGTTAAGACGCTGAACTGCAGGCTGTGGAAGGTCAGTAGTTCAGCAGTTCAAGACCCGAGTGTGCCGCATGACGGAGTGAGCTCCCGTCTCTAGTTCCAGCTCCTGCCAACCTAGCAGTTCGAAAGCAAGAAATTGCAAGTAGATAAATAGGTACCACTTCGGTGGGAAGGTAACAGCGTTCTGTGCGCCTTGGTGTTTAGTCATGCCGGCCACATGACCACGGAAATGTCTTCAGACAGCGCTGGCTCTTCGGCTTTGAAACGGAGATGAGCACCGCAACCCTAGAGTCGGACTCGACTGGCTTTCGAGCAAGGGAACCTTTACCTTTACCTTTATTCTGTTTTTACTTGATGTGGGGAGAGGCAAAAATCTGTACAGGGAACTAAAATCTGCCACCCCACTACTGGAAGGCTTACATACTTCTTCTCCATTTTGGCAAAGATTTGAAAACAATGGCCACACAGTTTTGAGATCATCTTTGCCTCCTTAAGGAATATTATGTTTGCTTGAAACATGAAAGTTGAAATTCTGAGGATGCCACATTCTGTGTCTGGAACCAGTTCTGCATGTGAAATGCAGTCTCAGAATTGTGGGATACACACAGCCTTGGCAACATCTGTTGTTGCTTTCTTCTTCCTTGGTGCTAAAGCCACTGGGAAAATAATTCAACTCTTGGGCTTGAAACACTCCAATCTTGGACTCACATAAAAACAGGTAATGATAGGAACAGTCCTTAGGTTTGTACCAGTCTGCTTCTGGTGTGCAGCTACTGGGCTACGGTGCATCTCTGGAGGGCCAGGAGCATAATACATGCTAGAATGTTGTCTGTCATTCAGTACTTCTCTTCAATGTACTGTGTTCTAAATCCTCAGCAATCCAATACAGCTTCACCACCATTTTTGTGGCTTCCTTCCCTCTTGCCCCATTGCTGGCCTTTTTCAACAACCTCATTGAAATTCGGTGCGATGCTATCAAGATGGTGAAACTGCAGAGGCGTATGGTGCCCAGGAAAGCCAAGGATATCGGTAAGGTGATGCTCAGAATAGTATAGACACACATCTTATATAAACTGGGGGGGGGGGGCAGCCATGAGAATTGCACTTACTGATACTCTGCTACTTGGGTATACTCTTATCCCAGATATTGTGAGGACACAAGATTTCAAAGGCCTTTACTGGGTCCACGTGACATGCGCAGAGGGCCCCCCCCCCAAGATAAAGCCAGGGGAGACAGTTTAAACAAGCTGTGTAGGCTTCAGCATTAGGAGGGGAATGAGCCAAGCAGAGAAGGAATCGTTAGCATCTGAGACTTGGACGTATTCTGGAGAACTAACCTTGATTGCGTGTGCTCAAGCCCCAGAGGCAGTTTGCCACATCTGTTGTGACCAGTGTTCCCTCTAAGCTGAGTTAGTGTGAGCTAGCTCACAGTTTTCTAGCCTCCAGTTCACAGATTTTTGTTTCATGCCAGCAGCTCACAAATTAACATTTTTGCTCACACAACTCCACGGCTTAGAGGGAACATTGGTTGTGACTGGCTGGGGAAGGAAGCCTAAGACTGACTTCAAATGGCCAAACCTGGAACAGATACTCGGAGGCTGCCCTCCTGCCTTTGCTTGGCCAACAGGGCAACGTGTTGTGCTAGCTGCGCACCAGGCTCCAGCTTTTCTCGCTTAAAGCTACTGACTTTAGGGGCTCTCTCCGGGTCTGAATTTGGCACTGACACCTTATATAAGAACTCAGTTAGAAACTGGTGGGAGAATGAAAGGAGGGAATGGATCTGTTTATTTCCTTTCCCTGTTGTAATTGCCTTGGCCATGGGACCAATAAGCACATTCTTTATCAAGGGCTGAAAGCTTGGGGGGGGGGGACATGTTCTCAACATGAAGCTGACCAAGGGAATCTCTCTCCCTCCCCCCCCCCCTTTGCAGGTATCTGGCTGCAGATCCTGGAAGCGATTGGTATTTTGGCTGTCATCGCCAACGGCCTGGTGATTTCCATCACCTCAGACTTCATCCCCATGCAAGTGTATAAATACACACTCGGCCCATGTGTACGGGAGAACTACACTGGCATCAAGTGAGTGCCATGCAAGAGCGGATTAGCAGCACTGTGATCATTATTGTGGTGATTTTCTTAGAGCTGAAGCCCCTCCCACATTGCTGAAGAACTGTGTGTGAGAGAGATCATCTGTAAAGTAGGTCTCACATCCTGGAGGGTGTGGGAAGAGCTAGGAAAAGTGACAAGAAGTTTTTTGTTGTTGTTCAGTCGCACAGTTGAGTCTGACCCTTCGCGACCCCATGGACCACGTCACGCCAGGCCCTCCTGTCTTCCGTCATGCTCCGGAGTTAGCTCAATTTCATCTCTGTTGCCTCGATGACACTGTCTAACCATCTCATCCTTTGCTGCCCCCTTCTTCTCTGACCTTCAATCTTTCTCAGCATCAGGGTCTTCTTCTCCAGCGAGTGCTCCCTTCTCATTGGGTGGCCAAAGTATCTGAGCTTCAGCTTCGGTATCTGGCTTTCCAGGGAACAGTCAGGGTTGATTTCTTTTAGGATTGACTGATTCGATCTCCTGGCAGTCCAAAAGTTAGTACTATTTAAAGTGGGCAAAGTGTGGCAAGGGTGAGTGAGATGTTTTAAAAGTTAGCCTCGTTCCATTCCACTGGCAACAGCATGCCTGGTGTGTTTCTCCAGCACAAGGGTATGTTCCATTGATAAGAACATGCAAAACAGCCTTGCATCACAGAAAGAAACTTTTGCGTTGCAGGGATGTGCCACAGACACAAAGCGATACACAGCACCTTGCTAGATAGGCTCTGATTTGCATCCGGCCACCATGGTGGGTTTTGAGGGCGAGTGTGGGTTAGATTCGGCTCTAGAAGGCCGAGCTTCTTCTTCCCAGTGGGTCTCCTGTGCTTTAGTCTGTCTTCTCTCCTTGGTCATGTAACTGCCATGCCCTGTCTTGTTCTATAACCCCCACTGCACAAAATTAAATGATATCAACTGAAAGCAAGGGCTGGTAAGAGCTTCTGGGTGGATTAATGTTCTCCGTGAGACAAGGAGTCCGATCAGATGGCTCTTTAGATCCGTGCGAGGCATGATTGCCTCACAGATCTATAGGTAATGTCCAGACACAAACATCTGGGAAATGTCCCTCTTCCATGGGTATCCCGTTTTGCCGCGCTTCGGAGCCGTACTTAAAAGATAGCCCTTTAAATCTGGGGTTTTCAGTTACCTGCGGGACAACTGCAGACTTTCACCCATCTGATCGTTCCACCAGCGCACAATCCTCCCATCGGGGTGGTCTGATGTCAGACCATCCCGAGCGGGTGCCATTTTAAAAAATCTCTACATGCGCGGATCAACAAGGATGTGCTGTCACGTCTATGCGCATGTGCAAAAAGTTTAAAAAACAAACAAACCACCGCACTCTTCCTTCAACAAGGACGGGCTGTGACGCCTCTGCGCATGCACAATTTTTTTTTAAAGAAACCCACCGCGCATGCCTCCTTCAGTGGACGCCATCTAGACAATCCAAAACGGAGGCAGTGTGCGGTAAGGCGATTCACTAGGGGGATGTCTGGTCGTGCTACGATGGATTAAAAAGATCAGGATAAAATTAAAGATGGCATAATGACGGGATTAGCTGCCATCTGAATGCACCCGAGGAAGTAAAATGCCTATCAGGTTGTTACTAGGCATAAAATAGGAGTAAAAGTTCATCCAGATGGATGAGCTGAATGACACTGGATTGACTTGCCCATCTGTGGCCACTAGTTTCAGTCTGTAACCTGAACTGTTTTGCTATATGATGACAAAGCTGTTTTCCCAATGTTATTTAAGCAAGTTTTTTTTTTTTTAAAGAGAATCTTATTCTATCTGGAAAAAAATCTAGGGTAGAGGATTGATTAAAAATCTGTTTATATCCCACTAGTTTCCTCAATGGGGACTGAAAGCAGTTTACAGTGTTATTCTCCCTTCTCCATTTTATTCTCACAACAACCATTCTGTGAGGTCAGTTATAGGTCGAGAGAGCCCAAGGTCACTCGGTGAGCTCCATGGCAGAGTCGGGGGTCAACCCGGGGTCACCCTTATCCTCAGGGCTTTTTTTGTAGAAAAAGCCCAGCAGGAACTCATTAGCATAATAGGCCACACCCAACAACAGAAATTCATTCGCATATCCGGCCACACCCATGAGAGCATAGCCCATTAGCATATTAGGCCGCACCCACATGTTACCAGAAGTGTGCTCATCCAGCCACACCCACCTTTTGCTTCTTATTCTGTTTACCTTCTTTGTTGTCCAAACCTAGGGCTTTTTTTGTAGCAGGAACTCCTTTGCATGTTAGGCCACACCCCTAATGTAGCCAATCTTAATGAGTTTCTGCTATTGGGTGTGGCCTATTATGCTAATGAGTTCCTGCTGGGCGTAGTCAACTTGGGAGCCAGCCGGAACTCCGTTCCTGTGCGTTCCTGCCCCAAAATAGCCCTACTTATCCTAATCTAACCCTCTAACTACTGAACTGCACTGATCCACCCTATTTTAAAATGCTTCGTAACTTAATGGAAATAGATACATAACAAATCTCCCCCCCCCCCCCCACAATGACATCAGGGAAGAGTCTTCAAGTAAACGCAAGCTCAGGCTAGATATTTTCACAAGTAGTTAGGAATCTTTTTAATACAAATCATTGTACTTTATGTTATATAAAATGCAGAAATGGGCTCCATTTATTTCATCACTTTAAGACGAAAGATAAAATGATGGACTAGTCAACACATCAACAGTTCCAAGTCTGATGCATCTGCTCTGAGAAAATGTATACAAATAAAATACATAAGATCAAAAATCAGTGCGTTGCTGAACACTTTTCTTTTCTAAACTTTGCCAGAGTCTTGTAACCTGCATATTTTGCCTAGGACACTATTGCACCCCAGTTAATGTTCCTTCTTGTCTTTTTCTTTTTTGCCTGCTTATAGCTGTTTGACAGGTTATGTGCACCACAGCCTTTCAGTATTCTCCGTCCAGGACCTCAAGAATCGCAATGACCTGTCAGATCTTAAAGACTCCACGGGAAATAAAATAACACACTGCAGGTACTGGCAACAGTGTGCTTTTGCTTCCATATTCTGAGCTTCACGACAGAAGCCTGACAGACCAGTCCATTAAGCAGAATATGTGCCTAAGCCTCGTTTTCTTTCACATTATCAGTACCGCCCTATAACGGTGTGGCTGTACTGAAATGTGCATGTAACTAATCGTCAGATCCCCAGTTAAAACACTCTCCACAACACTTTTGGCAGTGATGCTTTATTAGAGGATATGCTTACTACAGGAGCTGATTCTTTGTCAGAACTGAAGAAAAAGCATGTGGAATTCAGAGGTTATAGGTAAAACCCAATGCGTCCCCACACCCCGTGCATACGTCAGCATTTGGTCAGTAGCGTTTCTGTGACAACCATGACAGATATACGGTGTCTTATCTACTCCAGCTAGGCTTACCAAATTCCGGCGGGGGAATTGTATTTTCTGGCAGGATGGCGACGGCGGGTGCAGTGCGTGCAGCCGTCCCCGCGGCCAGGCTCCTGCCAGGAAATACAATTCCCCCGCTGGAATTTGGTAAGCCTAACTCCAGCCTAGCGAAAGAGTCTCCAAGGCCAAATCCCATGAGAACAGGCCAAGGGGTGCTACTTAAGAAACTATGGCTACAACAGTCAGGCACTCAACCCACGCACACTCCCCTCAGGAATTCCCCCCCCCAAAAGCATGGCAAGGTGAACAGTGAAGCAAAATGAAGAGAAACGAAACTGAGACCTTTACACTAATTTTGGCTCACCTTCCTGCAACAACCCAATGCATGGAAAACCAGCCTAATGCTGGGGTGCTCTGGAGATGGCTTTCATTCCATCCCAATTACACTGCGTATGGATTCGGATGGTGATTAACTGGCAGAGACCAGCCTCCTCTTTTTGTAAAGTCAGTGCCTGAGCCTTGAGTGCTGAAAATGGTAGAACTTCTTTGATCTTGATGGCTTTGTGTAATCTGATATCAGTGGAGGGCAGATATTTTGGCATAGTTCATCTAAAATGCCTATTTATGGCCCCGGTCAAACGGGACGGATATTGTGGGGGGGAGGCGTGGCTGTTTGCCCCGGGGCTAAAGAACGTGCGGTTGCGCAAGCAGATCTACCGTGGAGATCCCGTGGTAGGGGGGAGGTGCCGATTACTCCACAGTCCTGCGGCACGGCAAAGAAGTGGGGCGCGGGGGCAAACGGGGTTGTTGGGGGTTTTTTAAACTCAAATGTGCGCATGCTCCCTTGGATGCTTGTGCGCATCCGTGGAGACTTTGAAAAAAAACACACCTTTTTGCGAGGGGACATGGGTGGGCGCCGGAACTACCACCGGAAACCCGATCAGACGCCCGCCCTTGCCCCGCGGTTTCAGGAAACTAGTACCTCCAAGGTACTAGTTTTTTACCCCACATCTTCAGCGGGAAACCTTGGGTGAGCCACGGGAGCTCGACGCTTCCCAGATGTGGCGGTGAGATCGTGCCCGGAAAATCCGCCTATCTTCCGTCCCTCTAGCGTGCCTAATGCTCCGTGTGACCGCAGCCTATATCATGTTTTATCAGGACACAAAATGGTAAAAAAAAAATGTTTGTGCCTGGAAATATCTGGAAATGCTGATTCCAGTTCCAGGTTTCATAGCTGGGAATTAAGTTTCTTTTTAAGGAAGAACATTAATTTCTTTCCGTGCCCCTTGCAATTTTATGAACAGACACAGCAGGGACACTGGGTCTGTTTGCTAGGGTGGACTTCCTGCCACCAGGTCTCCTAATGAGTTGGAAGAGCTTCAGCCAGTTTCTTGAAATGGAGTCCTTCCCAACCAGTCGGTCTACAGCTGCAAGCGGCCTGCTGGAGTGTTGCCCATCCAGAGGTCTACTGATATATAATCATTCCATCCACCCTTTCTGAAGAGCAAAGAGCAACAGTAGAACTTGCAAGGAAGAGGGAGGGACAAGGAGGCAGAGCTTGCATCCTCCGATAAAAGGAATGTGAATCTAAGTAATAACTTAAATGCTGCCTGGACTTGGAAGCCCAGCTGAGAACAGTGCTCTTTCGTTACTAAATGATGAGTAAAGACTGAGTATTGATCATTATTTTCCCCTCTTTGTTATCTGCCTCTGAAAAAAAAAGTATGGAAATAGAAGGGTGGGTGAGACAGTGCACAGTGGAGCATTTATGATTTACTGTACCCCTTCCTGCAGGTACAGAGATTACCGGAACAGCGATGACTACAGTTACACTGTTGAGTTCTGGCATGTTTTTGCAGCGCGCCTTGTCTTCCTTATCTTGTTCGAAGTAAGTGTCCTAGGTAAAAAGCTGTGGAAGGCAGTCTCTGGCAGAGTCCCCACAGGTTGATTTGGGGAGTAGGAGCACTGCATCTGCTTAAGGGGTGCTGCTTTAGGCGCATTATGACCTTGGGTGCTTCCGCTGTGAATTGGTCCTTTTGATAAGCTTGCAGCTGTGCTGTTCCTAACCAATTATTGATAAGAAAGGCACTAAAGAAAAAGCTTCCAGGTGCACCAGCTCCACTCAGTTGGCTTGAAGTCCTGGGCTTCAGTAGGATGACATGCATGTTTAACTGATACTTAGCATAGAAGAGAAGAAACCTACATCTACTGCCTCTTTCAAGAGCTCCATAACAGCCAGACTGTATCGATCTGTTGGGTGTGGAAACTTGCACTGCACAACTGGACCCAGTTTTATGGCTAGAGAAACCAGCCTGCCCCAAATTCCCTTACATGGAGCTGTTCATTTATTATTTGTAGCATCTCTGTCCTGCCCTAACTCAACAGAGGTCAGGGTGTGCCTGTAAACGGGGCTCCAGCTCATCTACCATCCCAGTACTGGCCAGGCCAAGCCTGCTTCAGCCTGTTATCTAAGCCCAGCTTCTTGCCAGTCAGCAAGAGAGTGGCAGTCTTAGCTTCCGGGAATAGGAGGCCCATATCGAATTATTGTTGGGGTGTTACATTGTTAGCACAGTGGTGGGTTTAAAAGCCTCCCAGACCAGTTCTTTCACAGTCAGTGGAAGGGTCTATATTGAATGTAGTAAAAGCTTGATTTGGATCTACATCGCTGAGTTTCATGATGTAGCAATGAAACAATTGATCATCCAAAAAGCCATTGTTAAGCAAATGAGCACGATTAACTCCCCAGAGACAAAAAAATGTCTCTGCGGAGTTATTCCTGTTTTTTGCCTGTGATTCCTCCTCATTCCTGTTTGTTTAAGCAAATGAGCACAGCAGACTGCATTGGCTACCGTTGGTCACTGCGTACAAGGGTGTAGACTTTCCAATTTCGGGGGGGGGGGTGGAGCTGGGCCAAAGGCATTGCTGTGCTAGGTCCTTGAAATGGAAAATAGGAAATGAAGGGGAAGGAAGGAAGGAAGGAAGGAAGGAAGGAAGGAAGGAAGGGGGAAGGGAATGAAGGAAATAAAGAAATTGAAAGACAGAAAGGGGGAAAGGGAAAGAAACAAGAAAGACAGAAAAGAGTAAAGGGAAAGAAAGAAAGAAAGAAAGAAAGAAAGAAAGAAAGAAAGAAAGAAAGAAAGAAAGAAAGAAAGAAAGAAAGAAAGAAAGATGGAAAGGAAAGAAAACAAGGGCAGAAAGAAATTGAAAGAAAAGGAAAGAAAGAAAGGGCGAAGGGAAAGAAAGAAACTGAAAGAAAGGGAGAAAGAAAGGGAAAAATGGAAAGAGAAAGAAATGGAAAGAAAGAAAGAAAATAGATGGAGAGAGAGGAAGGAAGGGGTGGAAATAAGAAGAAAAAGGAAAGAGAGAGAGGACCTCTCTACTGGTGGGCAGCCATTAGAATGGTCAGTTTGGCTCCCCCCCTCCCCTTCTAAGCGGGGGGGGGGAGAGGAAGCCAAAGGGAGGGCGGAAGTGGCTTCCCTTTCGCTCCCTCCCCCCGGGGAGGAGGAGCCCTGAAAGTGGCTTTAAAGGGCGGGCTGCCTCTTCAGAGCTCCCTTTCGCTTCCCCCTGCTTCTAAATGAGGGGGAAGCAAGGAGAGCCCTGTAAGTTTCCCACCCTTTAAAGTCAGCAGCTGGGGGGCTTAGCCCCCGAGCCGCCCCCCCCCCCCGCTCCACACATCCCGCCCCCCCCCCCCCCCCGTAGTCTACACCTATGGCTGTCTAGATGTTGACTGCAGCTACTTTCTTGCAAGGAACAAAATCTGATCTAGCCATTGGCTCTTTGCAGCATGTGGCCTTGTGCATAAAACTGATTGCAGCATGGTTTGTACCCGATGTCCCCAGAAGGATTAAGAATCTGCATCTGAAACACAAAGAGAGGAGGCTACGGAATCAACTAAGGTAGGTACTTTTTGTCTTAGGCATGATTCTTCTCAGGACCAAACTAGACACTACGTTTGATAAAAGTTCACCAGAGGGGCTGGTGGCAACTCCGTTTAGAAGTGCTCCAGGGGCCCAATTCAGATTGGGATGATGGCATGGGGGAAGGCGGGGTTTCTGCCCCCCCTGCACTCCAACATGACCCAGGGAGGCATCCTCCAATAGGGCAAATCACACTCCCCTGGGGCCATTTCAGCTCTGAAAAACGGTGCAGGGGGGGAATGTCCCTCTGCCCTTGCACTATGCTCCTGGTCCAAACTGCGTCACTGCAGCACTCCTGAATGGAATTTCCAGCGGGAACTCATAGCTGCAGTATGGCCGGAAGACCCTGTGGCAAACTGGTGTAAAATTCAAAGTCTAGTTTGGCCCTAAGAGACAAAGAAGACAGGAGTTTAGACTGCAAGTTGACTTTCAGGGAAACTGTGATCTTCTTGGCTTAGAGATGCCCTTGGGACTAGTTTTTCTTCTTCCACAAACACTGCTCTTCAATGATATGAGATCCAACCATTTCTGAGTAGACTGGTGCTTTTGAGCATGCTGAACAAAGACTTAACAACTATATAATTTGATGTCGGAACCTTTGCTTATCTCCACTGCTTGGATGTCTTGAACAGAAGATCTAATATCATGTTCTGGTCTGATTTCCTTTAAAAGGAGCCAGTTATACGGGACTTGATACAGAATGCCATTAGCTTGGGTTCTGATTTATCCTGTATGACAATTGAATGGTACTACGTCTTAAAGACTCTTCTCAGTTGGCCTTAATTGTTAGAAAATTGGTTGTTCAAGTACCCATCAGGGCTTGGGAGAGATGAGGTGCAGGGAGTAGGCATGAGAGAGAGAGAGAGAGAGAGAGAGAGAGAGAGAGAGCAGTTTTAGATGCTGGAAGAGGCTGAGAAAGAGAAACAGAAAGACTGTGCTTCAGGGGCAGATTAAGCACTGACCAATCTTGGTGCCCCCCTCCTTTCCACACTGACCCCCGTCCATTTTAGTTGTTGACCTGTCTGACCAGATATACAATGCAGGTTGCAGCAACACAAAAATTTATTCATATGATGATAACACAATAGACTGTACCAAAACTAAGCTTTTCACCCTTTCCCCAACTTTGTGGTGCCCCCTTTGGCCCTGGTGCCCTAAGCACGTGCTCAGTCTGCTTCATGGCTAATCTGCCCCTGCTGTGCTCAAGAGTTGCATGAAGTATGTTGGATGCCCCGGATCTCTGTCTCTTTGGGGAACCTGATGTTGGTAGCTGTTCTGCTGCCCTGAAGGTTTGCCACTTTGCCTCCACCTGTGCTATATCTGTAAATAAAACAAACGCTACAAAAACACGTTCAGGTGGGAGCAGCCGTGCTGGTCTGAAGCAGCAGAACAAAGTCGGAGTCCAGTGGGGCATTTTTAAGACCAACCAAGTTTTATTCAAGGTGTGAGCTTTTGTGTGCACGCACACGTCCTGGTGGGGGGATGGGGAAGCCACACAAGAAATCTACATCCATATCTACTTGTCAGTTGGCCACTTAGTGATTCCTGTGTTTGAAACACATGGTATAAACCACGCCCAAACTACAATTGTTTTGTGGGAACAACCTGCGACATTTTTTGGCTTGATTAACAAGTAAATGTTCTGCAATGGGATGACCATACATCCGTTGGTCAGTAAATCCTGTCTTGAGCTTCCAACTTGATTTTAAATATACATATTCCATTTTTCTTTAACATTCTAAGAGGGATTTACAAGGAACTCCAAGTGATCTAGGAGTTGCAGTGGCTCAAGTGGTTAAGACGCTGAATTGCAGGCTGTGGAAGGTCGGTAGTTCAGCAGTTCGAGACCTGAGTGTGCCGCATGACAGAGTGAGCTCCCGTCTCTAGTTCCAGCTCCTGCCAACCTAGCAGTTCGAAAGCAAGAAATTGCAAGTAGATAAATAGGTACCACTTCAGTGGGAAGGTAACAGCGTTCCGTGCGCCTTGGCGTCTAGTCATGCCGGCCACATGACCACGGAAATGTCTTCGGACAGCACTGGCTCTTCGGCTTTGAAACGGAGATGAGCACCGCAACCCTAGAGTCGGATTCGACTGGCTTTCGAGCAAGGGAAACCTTTACCTTTTTTACCAAGTGATCTCCCATCCAAGCAGCAACCAGTTCCACATCTCCTTACTTTTGCCATTGCTTATAAGATTCTGTTAAAGTGCTCTAAGGCACAACTGTGAAATTATGAAAGCTGTTTTCTGTTGTTTAGTGAAATGGACGACTCCACAGAAGTATAGTGAAATGCAAAGGAGGGCGTTGAGAAGGAATTTGGAGCCAGTGCCTTGCAGAATTGAGCTACAGGCTTTGAAGATGCCAGATAAACTCTGCAGGCCTTGTCATTCTCTTACATATACTACTGTTAGACTTTGTCTCTTCACCAAAATGCAGAGAGAGCTTTATATGACAAGGCAGTTTTGAATATTTCAACATTCCTCCAAGAAGTGAAAATGTATGGCAGGAATACAGCTATATATAAGAGAGTGAGACAGAATTATATGGCCATGTTTGACTGTCAATAAAACAATAATTTATTGAAGGGCTCGGAAGCATTTTGGTTTACCAGGATTTCCATTTACTTCTACCATGAGAGGCAGGCAACACATCTGGCATTTATAATGAAACTTGCACACAGCTATATGCCTCATAAGCACTGGTCATAAGCCAAGCCAAAATCTCAGTCTCCGTTCATGGGTGTGAATCTGTGCTCTCTTTTGTTCCCATTTTGATATTGTTCCTTGGTTTAGATAGAAATAAAGTTGTTTTGGAGTCTGAATTCTTTAGTAAAATCCAAAGACACAGGTGGTTTTTGAAAACTCCTATTAATTCCTAATTCCTTGAAGGATTGGGTATAAAAGATCCTAGAAGGGAAATTCACTAAGAGGAAGGGGTAGAAACTCTTCACATGCACCTTTTGGATCATTTCCCTTGCCTTTCTAATGACATGCTGTTGGATATGGGAGCAAGTTTCTTAACTTTTGTGTGTCAGTTTACACAGTGGGGCCAATTAACTATCTACCTCACAAAGGTGATGCTTAATTCAGATCTAAAAATCACTTTTAAGGCCTCCTCTATATAGTAATTTTTTTTCTGATTCTTAGTCCAATGAGCCCTTAGAGTAGATGCCCTCATTCAATCAAGCTTCAAAAGTTGCAGTTTGTGTGTGAGATAGACATCCTTCACCGCACCTGATTTTCTTCCCCTTTATAAGTGGAGTCTCTATTCCTATTCTCGGTGCAGGCATGCTTCTTTTGGATTCTTCATTCAAGGTGCTTTAAGAAATGAATTAACTCTATTTCTGACCAACCAACCAGGGAAGTGTACACATATCTACAAACATCATCAGTTGTATTGTCCCAGATAAAATTATTGATCATCAAACAGTCTGCTTACATGAAGATAACATGGGAAAACAGTGTAGAGCTTTGGTACTTTTAATACTATACAGAAGAGGGAATTTCGAACGGTGCAACTTGTCTTATCACTATGCTACATGGGTTGAAATTCACTCTTCTGCCTCGCCATTAAAGGCTCAGAGGCCCAGTGCTTTCATGTACTTGATTACCCTACATAAAAAGGTCTGTGTTTCATACCCCATGTGCCTCCCTTGCGACTGAGTGGTAACAGTTTTGCAAATCAAAACACATTAGAGAGAAAGGCCGCAAAAGGCAAGGCTTCAGGTTGTCTTTTAGATGTGGCCCAAATACTTGTGTCATTCATCCTCTGTTGTGTGGACTGAGTGAGAACATCTGAATAAATGTTGTCGTTCATTCTTTTTTAAAACAACAAAAAATAGTCATCTGAATTCTTCAATTTTTCATTGCTTTGAAATTTCACATTGTGTACATATCAAACTACTTGCTGTAGAACTGTCATAACACTGAGAATGTAATGGTGCAGCTTCTGAATGATGTTTCCGTATTACTTTTACTGTGGGAAGGAATCCTGACTTGTTGCAAGGAGTTTAGTTGTTGATTTCTGTGGGCCTAAAGTCATCTGTGTAACTGGGAGCTTTGACACGAAAGAGTATGGCTTCAAAGAAGAAAAATGACCTTTAGATGCTAAGTACACATGTACTTTCCATAGACATTAAGCTCCCAGGTCAACATTTCACTGAAAATTAGTGATACTTGGGGAACACTCCCAAACTCCTTCCTTGAAACACCATAAAATTTGATTCTAGGCAGATTTGTCTGAATCTGTCAGTGCCTCAGTCTTAAAAGCAGATTGCTTACGGAATCATCTTATAACTGTATGTTACTCTAGTATAAATGTCAGAGTTTTTGGCTCTGTGGATTACTTGAACAAAAAAATATATCCTTGCATATCAAAGGGGGAGGGGGGCTTAATTCTACTTAGAATTTCTCAGGTTATTTGTTTTTGGATTGTGCCTTGTATTTAAAAAAGAAACAAACCACAATTATTCTGAAATGCTGTGCAATAACTGTAAATTTTATTACCTGAAATTTTATACAATAAGCATGTTAAAAAAAATAAAAGCTATACCTTTTAAGCAAGAAGAGTAGCTTGCTTTTGTTTTGGTTTTGCATAGATTTGGCAGACGTCCTAGGCTCAGAGAGACCCTATTAGAAGAAGTCTGTTCAGTGCTTATAGATCGTGCTATCGAGTGGAGGAACTGTCTGTTCTTCTTGTACGTGTGGCTAAGACATTGTGTTTTATTCTTTACATCTCCTCCCCACACCCATGTTTTCTAGGGCTGTTACCAGTAGCACTATTATTTGGGGAACTTTGACTTGGCAATCTTGTTGAGCCTATAGGAATTTTTGAATTTGAGCACAGGTAGGAGGAAAGTGAAGAGGACGTAAAGCTCCTCTTGCTCAGGGTAAAAGAGGAGAGCATAAAAGTGGGCTTGAAGCTCAACATCTTTTGCATATAATATTCTTGCTGCAGTAGATAGGTGTACTATCAAAAATCTATCATCTTCTCTCCTCCAGGTTCCCCCTCTTAACTTACAACGTTCTATGCTTCCTAGAATACGCTCAGTCCTCATCAGGCAAATTTCCACCCTCCTTTTTTTCAGCTAATGTATGAAGTCATATTTTTCAGCATCCCTAGGGAATCCCCTGAATATGTGGGATCGCTACACTGTCTATGGGTGGCTTTGTTTTACTGCTTTTGTGACTGGCACAAAATACTTATTTGACTCTTAAATATAGCGATGATGATAATGATTTGCTGCAAAGCAAGAACTTTGCACATGCTGTTAACGAGAAGATTATTTTTTGAGTCTGTGTGCAGTGTGAATGGGAAAACTGTAAGACGTCCCTCTCCGCAGGGCAGTCTCTCCGCACTCTGTTGTTTCCCCAGACAAAAGGACGGTGAGGAGGAGGCCCTTACTCCAGCCTCAGATCTGGAAGGAGAGGAGGTTCTGGCACTCTGGTCCCCTTCCTTCCTTCCTTCCTTCCTTCCTTCCTTCCTTCCTTCCTTCCTTCCTTCCTTCCTTCGAATGGCCCACTCTGGTCTTCTCTCTCTCTCTGCTTGTAGAAGCTCAGTCCTTTCCTTCCTCCCTGGCTGGGTGTAGTGCCTTCCCTTTTATGGGACTCCCTGCCCCCCCCCCCCCGCACTGGCCTCTATCCAATCCCCTTCCACCTACTCTGCCTGGGAGGCGCTAAAAGGAGAAGGGATCCTTCCGCCACTTCTTCCCCTTGCTGCCTGACTCCCCGCCCTACTCATTCCCCTGGCTGCTTAGGACTGTCTGTTACTCTGTTTCATGCTGGCTTTCCCATAACCTGGGTTCAGCGTTGCCTTCTGGCCACATCCATCCCCACCACTGCCTGGCTACCATCCTCATCAGCTCGGTCAGAGCTTTCTGCCTGGGTTCCAGCCACCACCTCCCTCTGCTGGCCCTCCTCCCATGGGGTGGGTCAGGCCTCTGGACGTACACGGCTCTCGTGTAGCCAGGGAGGGGCCGAGTCGGGGCCAGGTGTCAGCTCCCAACAAAAACAAAGCAAGGTAGTACTTCATTTCTGATCATATCAAGGTTGTCCACCAAACAGAGATGTTCTCAACATCTGCTTGCTTCACATATATCATTAACCTTGCGTTAAAGACAGGTAAATATAAGTGAAGTGACTTTTACAAGCTCATGAGGTAAGCCAATTGAGGATCATCTGCCTTGGGTAATGTTGTTATTATTTTATGTAAGAGAAAGAAATGTGCAGAGCATAAAACTTCAGGGCATGATACATTGCCATGCAACTTTTATATCATAATCATATAATCTAACAGTTTCAAATATCAAAATGACTCAACAGTGTGCTGTTTCACTTCAAAAATATTAAATAAAATTATCAAATGCCATTTTCACTTAACAAAGACTTATAAAAAGATATTCTAGTATTCCTTACATTCATAACATTACATGTGTAAACATGCTGATTCACTGGAGACCACAGTCTGATAATATCAATAGCACTCCTCTGTACACACACATACATATAGGTTAAAAGTGCTTCTTGGAAGTAAGGCTTTTACATCTGCTTCCCCAGTGCCTCAAGGCCTAAGTAGACATGACTTTTTCACAGGGACAGTAACAGGCACAAGTAAGTATTATGACCATTTGGCTAGACCTAGATCCAGGGCTGTTGGAGACGGCTGAAAATGACAAATTGTCATCGTTGATGAGAGCGACAACAGACCCAACAATTCAAAAGACGTGGAAAAAACTGTATGATTGGTACAATATAAATGCATAGCTTAAAGTAATGAAATTTTTGGTATTATTAATCTTTTTTAGTTAAATAGAATCTATGGTAAAAAGATAAGAGTATACAGAAACTTAAGCACACTTATAGAAATTCTTTAAATATGGCAATAGAGTTTTGAATATGGCAAAAGATAATATACTGATCTCTTTGTATGTTTTATGTGTGTAAGTGGATGTATGTTATGTAGTATGTTTGTTTGTGTCTAATATGAAAAATAATAAAAGTGTACCTTATGGGTACTTAAAAAAAAAGAGAAAAAGATGATAGCCGGTTCAAGTTCCTGAGAACTCGGAGAATCCTGGATGGATCCTGTGTACAAAGTGGCCTGCTCAGTAGAAGAGGAGTTGGTTTGATACCCCTCCCTGCGCTACCTGAAGGAGTATCGGAGCCGCTTACAATCACCTTCCCTTCCTTTCCCCATAACTGACACCCTGTGAGGTAGGTGGGGCTGAGAGAGCTCTGGGAGAACTGTGATTGACCCAAGGTCACCCAGCAGGCTTCAGGTGGAGGTGTGGGGAATCAAACCCCGTTCTCCAGATTAGAGTCCACTGCTCTTGACCAGTACACCAAACTGGCTCTCAGTGAGCATGCTTATTGACCATCTCATAGGGTTGTCAGCTCTGGCTTGGGAAATTCCAGAAGATTTGGGGGTATTGTCTGTAGAGAGAGTAATTTGGGGAGGGATTTCACCTGGTGTCTATGGTATACCATAGAGTTCACCCTCTGAAGCTGCCGTTTTCTCCAAGGGAACTGATCTCTGTAGTATGGAGATTAGCTTTAATTCTGGAAGAACTCCAGGATCCACCTGGAGGTTTTCAAACCTATTCCCGCGCCTGCATCTTGTTCCCTCACAGTACCAAGCTTCATGGTCAAGCGCCTATCAATAAAGTAGTAAAACAGGGACACCCACAGACAAGGTAAGGATTTCTGCATATTTATAAGATCCCTAGGAATGTAGAAAATTTTGACTTTATAAACTAAACACACACACACACACACAAGAGGCCTGGGCATATTCAATTGCCTTTCAGGAGACATGTGTAGAATAGTTGAGTGTTATTTAAAGGGGGAGGGAACAGAGGGGGAAGATATCTTGGTCTGCTGAAACCCCCAATATACAACTCGTAATTTAAAGTTGATTGGCACAGTCTCTGGACAATCGAAAACCAGAAAAAAACTGTGACGATATGATACTAAACAATATTTCATAAAGAATCAAAATTATACAATATCGAGAAAAGTGAACAGTCATGATAATAAGTGTAGACGATGGTCTCTGGAATGTCCTGCCGTTTCGATGATAAATCTTCTGAACAAAGATGAATAACCTTATCAAATAAAATGTAAAATGTATGCACATTATGTGAATAATTTAATACAAATGTCAATAAAATTGATATGAAACCTTACATTAACTGTCTCTCAAAAATTCATTTCCTCTGGTGACGTATCAACATTTCATAGGTATCACTGATGATTCTATAAAATGCAACATGTACTATTACAATTCATACACAATATTAATTATAAGATTACATGCAATAATACATCAAAAAAATACATCAGAAACTCACCAACAGTCATGATAGTCGTAATTTCTAGTACAGCCTTCTGTGGGCAATTGGTATTGTAATGCCTTACCAGGTGAACTTCATTGTAGGCATTATATACTCCTTTTTCCTTCACCAACCTGATCCTGTCGCTACTCATATATGGTTGCCAACTTTTGTAAGAACTATACCATAATCCAGGCATATTAAAATCCAAGGTGCATTGGTTCTATTGCTACACTTTTGTGTGAACTGTACCGTAATCCAGGCGTCCATATAATCTTTACTGTTTCCTAGACACTCAGCTTCAACTTATAACTGTTTCAACACAGAACTGCTTGTCACTTTCTTTCAGACACAGCACTTAACTCTCATATCACACACAAGAAGGTCTCTCCTTCAGACCCCAGAACTAAACTCATCCCACACAGGGATGGGTCTCACTCCTCTCATACACAGAACTTCTGCTTCTCTCACAGAAATCAGAACTTAACTGATCTTCATCAACTGTCATATCTAACTGACCCTCTTGATAGACATTCAAATCCTCCACACAGCATCCATTCCAAAACCCCTCCCCCTCTCTGTCACTCACCAATCATATCACTTGCCTGATTCCAGCACTCTAGATTATCATCACAGCCATGCAAACCAAACTTTTAAAGCCACACACACACAGTTAAACATGAAATCATTACAGTGTCCAATCTCCAGGTGAGGGCTGGAGATCACTCAGAATTA
The DNA here is from genome assembly GCF_001447785.1 of Gekko japonicus. NCBI lineage: Eukaryota > Metazoa > Chordata > Lepidosauria > Squamata > Gekkonidae > Gekko > Gekko japonicus. The sequence continues at coordinate 219,644 of NW_015172044.1, read as the reverse complement.
CAACTGCTTTCCAGACGGCAGAGATCAGTTCCCCTGGAGAAAATGGTGGGCTCTGTATCCTTATATGCTGCTGAGGTGCCCCCCCTATGACAGCCAATGTGACGTAGCAGTCAGGGCTTCAGAGCACAGGAGAGGCTGCAGGTGTGTGGGGGGTGGAAAACTGAAGAGTGAGGGGGGAATAAAGGTAGGTTGATGATTGGCTGAGAAGGAGACAGGGTTGCCAACTCCAGGTGGGAAATTCCTGGAGATGTGAGGGATGGAGCCTGGAGAGGGTGAGGTTTCAGGAGGCGTGGGACTTCGGACAGGTACAAAGCCACAGACTCCACCCTCCAAACCAACCATTCCCTTCTGGGGAACCATCGTTGCCAATCTCCAGGTGAGGGCTGAAGATCACTCAAAATTACAACTGTTCTTTAGGTAACAGAGATCAGTTCCTCTGGAGGAAATGGTGGACTCAGTGTCATTATACCCTGCTGAGGTCACCACAGCAAATTGACACTGAGTGTCCAAGGCCGGGGCATCCGCCCAGAGCCTCTTTCTAGAGGCCGTTGTATTTATTTCCACAATGGGCCTTCTTCCTAGTACTATTACAATTCATATACAATATTAATTATAAGAATACATGAGATATTACATTAAAAACACACCAACAATCATGATAGCTGTCGTTTCTAGAAGAGCCTTCCGTGGGCTATTGGTATTGTAATGCCTTACCAGGTGGACTTCATTGTAGGCATTATATATTCCATTTTTCCTTTACCAACCTGATCCTGTAGCTACTCCTATATGGCTGCCAACTTTTGTGAGAACTGTACCCTAATCCAGGCATATTTGAATCCAAGGTGCATTAGTTCAACTGCTACATTTACTTATTTCCCACCCTACCTTGGTCTCCTATTTGTAAACAAGATCTGGAACTAGCAGAATCGTGCCCTTAGGAACAGGGACTGCCAGAATTTTAAGGGGAAATGAAGTGATATTTTATGAATAACATGACTAGTAAGCCAGAATCATTTACATGCAATTTCATGTTAATTAAAAAGTGGTTGAATTTGTACCCACATTCCAGGAGCAGAGGTACTTCAAGCGGATTGCTTAAGATTTTCTGTAAAACGTGTCATTTAAGTGTGCCCTTATCTGTCCAGATGCTATATATCATAGTGATTTGGCCTTCATACCATTTGTTTTTACAGTGGCACAGCTACTGACCCTGACACCAAACATTGTGAATATCCAGAGTTAGAGATTCAGTTTGTACGCAATGAATGGAGCGGAGGTTTTTCCTAATTACGTCCAGGTTAATGCAGCAAATCCTATTAAAAAACCCATCTAATACAGACAGAGTTTTATTTGAAACACGTTCAGAAGAGGGAACATCCTGGCACCTGCATCTGAATTGCCATGGAGAGACACTCACTACTTTGTGCCTCCTAATGCTTTTTATGGTGCTGGTAGTTTCACATGATAAAAGGGGTTTATTTTTGAAGACAAGGCTCTTAGTGTTGCAGTAAGTTCTCCTCATACACAGGATTAATTATGCTTGTGCAGCAGGAAAGTGAAATTACACACATCATTAATACTGATTCAAAAGCTTGTCTACTGTCTGCCATTGCTTCATTTCCTACTTTAATAACTGTTCCATATTTTCTCTCCCATCACAGCCAATGCTGTAGGGAGCCATAATAATTCAGGCACTACAAGAAGCTTGGGTTACCCTTGTAGCTGACTAAAAGGTGTCTTCTCCCTGAATACCATTAATTTGTATATAGTCCTTTGATGGTCAAAGCTAAAGCTTGAACATTTCAGAATCTACCCTAAAATCACGCCATCTGCTGAGCTGCATTCCCTAAAGTCTTGCACCAGGTTCCTTTGAGACTGCCCCAACAGTCCACTCCAGCTAGGGTTGCCACAGCGTCGTTTCCAGCAGGGCTCCTCACCATGTAGAGATGTATGACAAACAGAAGTTCAGCTAATGAAGCTCTTCCCAATATGTAATTACAGTGAAGAAAAAGCTTAATCTGCTGAATTTAAACTTTCCATAAAGAGCAGGATATAACAGCCAAGCCAGAAAGAATGCTGGCAGCCCACTTCCAGGTCTCCCCTGGACACAGAAGAAGAAGAGATTGGATTCACTACCGAAAGGAGTCTCAGAGCGGCTGACAAACTCCTTCCCCTTCCCCTCCCCACAACAGACACCCTGTGAGGTAGGCGGGGCTGAGAGAGCTCTTGACAGAAACTGCTCTTTCCCAAGAACAGCTCTTATCAGAACTACGGCTTGCCCAAGGTCATCCAGCCAGGTGCAAGTGGAGGAGTGGGGAATCAAACCCGGTTCTCCCAGATTAGAGTCCGCGCACTTAACCACTACACCAAACTGGCTCTAGTGTCTACCCTGGCAGAAGGATTTAGTCCATTACAGGAGTAAGTAAGTTTTATTCACGGTCATTGACCAGCACATAGTACACCGATGGCATATCTTGCAACATAAATGGTACATACGACATTAAAATAGAAGCAGAATTTTAAAAGCAGGTTTTTAAAAAGGAAAAGCTCCATAAAAACCATAATAATTAAAATTAATAAAACTAAATCTTAATTCTCCTCTTATTGAGCTACTATAGTTTTTTTTTCTAATTCTTAGGGCAAGCCATCCAAACATAGCCACCCGATAAGTAACTCCTGCTTGCCTATCTGAAAAAAAAAACTCTTAAAAGGCAGATTCTTTGCCTACGAGAAAGAAAACTCTCTATGGGTATGATAGTCCCCCTCTACCTTTCCTCGAGGGAGCAGTATTGGGCCAGGGGGATGCTGCCCAGTGGTGCCAAAATCTTCAGGACTGGTGGCCTTTTTTGGTCAAAACGCTAAACACGGCCAAGGAAGCCTATAAGGTTCCAGCTGACAGGAGAAGGGTGGAGGGTTGGGCTCTGCAGCCTGGAGACTTTGTGTATGTGTCTACAAAGAGCATCAAATTGTTGCGTCCCAGCCACAAACTTGGCTGGAAGTTCATTGGACCATTTCCAGTCCATTTCCAGTCATTGAGTGATCAATGAGGTGGCTGTGGAACTCGAGCTCCCTAAGAACTTGAGAAACATCCATTCCGTGTTTCATTTCAGCCTCCTGAAACATGCACCAGAAGCGAGTCCCTGGCGACCCTCGAAACCAGTGCCCCCTCTTATCTTGGTGGAGGGCGAGGAACATTTTGAAATCTCCAAGATCCTGGACTCTAAGATTAAACGCGGCAAACTCCTGTATTTGGTTGAATGGTTGGACTTTGGACCCCAACACCGTGAATGGGTGGAAGTAGGGGATATTTGGGGCCCTAGACTCCTACGGGAGTTTCACCAGGACTTCCCGGGGAAACTGGGAGGTCTCCCAGAATGGGCAGGAGATGGATTTTTGGGTGGGCAGAATGTCAGCTAGGCTGCCATAAGGTTTATGGGTCTCAGTTCGCTCGCTTGACCTGTGTACCAGCCGAGCCTGCATTCCATTCCCCTTGGTGCCTCTACTCCTTATCGCTGACCTTGTAACTTGCTTGTGTGGTGTCTCTTCCCATCCATTAACCATGAGACTATTTTCGTTTCCTCGCCTGCACTCCAACAGTTCATCCCGCCTGCGGGAGAATGACCAATTGGTCCATTGATGGGGGGGGTGCTTTCGAATATACTATATCTATACCTGCTTGCTTAGTATTGGTTATTCCTAACAGTGAATATATTTCTACTACCATAGTTCTCACAATAAAGTATAACCTTCTTGGAAGTGTGTGCTGAAGTGATTGACTGTGGGTCCTGACAGAAGTGTCTTAGAGAAAGCAAGAGATTCGCGAATGTTGTTATATGCCTTACAATCAAATATTACGTGTTCTATAGACTCAATACCATCTGCACAACAGGGACATATCCTTTCTTCATAAGGAGTTTTATTAAATTTTCCTTCCAGGACTGCAGATGGGAGTTCATGCCAGCGCATTAGTGTAAATGTTCTTCTGTAGTCCTGATTTAGTAAACGGGAGAGGTAGGGCTAGCCATTTCCCTATCATGTATAAATCATGTTGTCTTGAGATATCCAGCATTCTCTGTTTTGCCATAGACTTGGCCTTTTCGTAGCCCATAGAGCACAAATATTGTTTAGACAAGCCCGTAAGAGGCTAATTTCTTCTCTAGCACTTTAAACCAAGGTGGTTCAAAGTGATCTAACATCATTAGACTTGTCAATCCCTTGGGTAGGAAAGCTAGCTTTAGCCAAAACATTGTCACCGCAATCCATAGCTTTGCAGCAACTGTCTCTATACGAATAAGAGCATTTGGAACCCCATTGGGGGCTTGTAAAATTGCTCTCAAGAATTTCGACTGAACTGTATCTGCTTTCTTGAGGTTTGCTGTAATGTTGTTGTTGTTTTTGGATCCCCCTAAGGGGAATTTTTATTGATTTTTTACAAACTACAAACTACAACCAAAAATATGGGAAGGGGAACTACATCTAAGGAGAAAGAAGAAAGACCCACTAATAACTAAAAACCCAAAAGTAAGAGATCATTACATCAGCTTAACTCAATGTTATTTTTAAAAACCTAATAAAACAATGAACATAGTTGGTTATGCTAGGTTAATGATCTTTTAACTATTCGTTTAACTGCTTAAAGAAACCCCCCGAGCATCCCAAAATCATTTCAGAGTTTTCAGGCACAAATCAGAGTCCTTCAGCCACTATTTATTCTTCTCTTTTCTAATCCTCAATTTATATGAATTTTTGGGGCAGCCACCCCTTTTTCAGAGGGTGAGTCCTCGTCCGAAGACCCCGAGCCTAACTCGCCATCCGATTTGCTTTCTTCTTCTTCCTTCTCGTCCTCAGCTGGTTCCCCGAGCTGTGTTCGCAGAAAATCACGTGCCTTAAGAACAGAGTCAATCTTTTCTTTTTTATCGTGAAGTTTGAAAATGACGTCTTCTGGGATTGACCATCTGTAACTGATGCCATTTGTTTGTAGAAATAGGATTAGTTCTTTATAATTCTTTCTCTTCTGTTTTATATCAAATGGAATGTCTTTTAAAATTTTGATGTTGTTGTCCCCAATTTTCAAGGGAGTTTCTATAGTTGCTTTCAAAATAGAGTCTCTCATATGTCTCTTCGAGAATCTATTTCCCAAGGCAGATTATTTTTCTTCATGTATGAGGAATAGGACCTATAGACCACATCTATCTCGCTGTAGAGATATTCCGCTGTCAAATCTGTCATTGGGGCTATTGCTTCACTCAGCCATTGCTTCAGATTCTCCCCTTTAATTTCCGGGACCCCTTGAAACCGTAGGACCAAATTGGCTTTCTCCATTTGCAGCTGCAAAAGTTTTGACTCTTCCATGGCTTGCTTCATTTCCAGCTTTTGCACCTTCACCTTTTGGAGTCCATTTCCTTCACCTTCTCCACCATTTGCTCCATTACTTTTAAGTATTGAGTCAATTGTAACTGCTGTGAAGCCAAGCTTTGGCCAATTATTGACAGTTGTTGCTTGATATTAGTCATCTTATCCAGCAGAGGGCACAAGGAATCTGCCAACATTTCTGAAAGCTCAGTGGTCTCTTCCGTTCGGGGACTACCCACTAGTTTCGCTTCCAAAAGTTTTTCTTTCTCCGGTTTCTTCCCTGCCATCTTTTTGGATTTGTTTACTTATCGAAAAGTTGCTAAAGTCTCTGATATTCGCCCAAATGCTTATCTGCGCTCTAGTAAGTCTCTGAAAACAGTTCCAAACGCTTATTTTTTGGCTCCCCCCTCTTTATTTCATGTTTTCGTTTATGCGTTTGGGAGGGGCCCCTCCTCCGCTTGCTTCCCGTCGCTCTTTAAGGGGGGCAGCTTTCTTTTTAAATCTTCATGCTAGCTTCAACCCGATTCACAGTTCATTGTTGGCCAACCGGCCTCGCTCAGCATCGGTTTCTTTTCCGCCCGATCTCCAGTGCTTGTCCCAGTCAGCAGCGCTCGTACCATACGGTCACTCAGTGGCAGGACCTTCGGGGCGGAGGAACGCCTCAATTCTCTGGCATTGCACCATCAAAGAAGTTGCCCCTCAAAAGCCCCCTGGCTAGGATCCTTTTACCAAGGCTCCGGGGGGGGGGTGTCACGACCCATCGCACCCCCTCCTACACGCTGGTGTGCAGTTTGCATCCCCGGGATTATTTATTATTATTTATTTATTTCAAGTATTTCTACCCCGCCCTACCCCGCGGCTTACAGGGGCATAAGCCCAACATAAAATCATTAAAATCCAATAAAATCACAGAATACAATCAGTAGTATACTATTAATAATAATAAAGTGCTTTAAGTTCCTTAAATTCCAAGGTGGTCTGCAGTTGACTCTGCAGTTGGCGCCCACAAGAAATAACCCTGCCAGCGTTAGTTGTATCATACTGGCAGTATTGGTCCAAGCTAATCGGCTGGTCTTGCCGCCATGTAGTGCACCCTGCCGCTGGGCTATCAAGGGCGATCCGACTGAGATGGTATTTCCACCGTTGGTGGTGGTGGAGAGCGGCTGCCCCTACATAAAAGCCTGGTGGAAGAGCTCCGTCTTGCAGGCCCTGCGGAATTGCATAAGGTCCCGCAGGGCCCTGATCTCCTCCGGGAGCTCATTCCACCAGGTAGGGGCCGCCACTGAGAAGGATCTAGCCCTTGTCGCAGCATAACGTGCCTCTCGGGAATCCGGAACCACTAAACGGTTACGGGTCCCCGACCGAAGTGCTCTTGGGGGTATGTATGGGGAAAGGCGGTCCCTCAGGTAGGTCGGACCCAGGCCATATAGGGCTTTATAGGTAAGTACCAGCACTTTGAAGCGGATTCGGTATGCTATAGGCAGCCAGTGCAGTGCCTTCAACCCAGGCTTGATGTGCTCCCACCTGGGGAGGCCCATCAGCAGCCTAGCCGCCGCATTCTGCACCAGCTGCAGCCTCCGGATCAACGACAAAGGCAGCCCCATGTAGAGAGCGTTACAGTAGTCTAGCCTTGAGGTGACCGTCGCATGGATCACTGTAGCCAGATCTTCGCGGCCGAGGAAGGGAGCCAACTGCCGGGCCTGCCTAAGATGGTAAAATGCAGACCTGGCAGTGGCAGCTACCTGGGCCTCCATTGTTAAGGAGGAATCCAGGAGCACTCCCAAACTCCTAACCTCCGACGCAGGCACCAGAGGTACCCCATCGAAGGTCGGGAGAGGGAGCCCCAACCCCAAACCGTTCCGACTCAGGCCCAGGACCTCCGTCTTCGCTGGGTTTAATTTCAACCGGCTCAGCCTGAGCCACTCAGCCACGGCCTGTAATCCCTGTTGAAAATCTTCAGGGTCGGAGCCTGACCGGCCACCCAACATCAGATAGAGCTGGGTGTCATCTGCATACTGATGACAGCCCAGCCCAAACCTCCTGGCAATCTGGGCGAGAGGGCGCATATAGATGTTAAAAAGCATCGGGGAAAGCACTGCCCCCTGAGGGACACCACATTCAAGTGGGTGCCTCTGGGACTGCTGTTCCCCGATTTCCACTCTCTGTCCCCGACCTTGGAGAAAAGAGGCAAGCCATTGAAAGGCGAGTCCCTGAATCCCCACGTCGGCGAGGCGGTGGGTCAGCAACTGGTGGTCGACCGTATCGAACGCAGCCGACAGATCTAACAACACCAGTGCCGCCACACCTCCTCGATCCAGATGCCTCCGGAGGTCGTCAGTAAGGGCGACCAGCACTGTCTCCGTCCCGTAACCAGGGCAAAAGCCAGACTGAAGTGGATCTAGGACAGAAGCGTCATCCAAAAAGCTCTGAAGCTGTGTCGCCACCGCCCTCTCGATCAATTTGCCCAAATAGGGCAAATTAGACACCGGCCGATAGTTGGCCAATTCGGTCGGGTCTAAAGTTGGTTTTTTCAAGAGGGGGCGGACCATCGCTTCCTTAAGTGCTTCCGGGAACCGTCCCTCCATGAGGGACTTCGTAATAATTTCCCGTACAGCACCTCGAAACCCCTCGTGGCCCGCCTTGACGAGCCAGGAAGGGCACGGATCCAAGGGATGTCCAGGAGATGCATCTGCCTGCGTGTCGCCATACACCGGAAGTCCAGGTTTGCTGTAATGTTGATGGGGGCTTCATATGTGAGCTGGGGCAAAGATTTGGCCTTAAATAGTCTAAGGGCAGCCACTGGACATTTACCCCCTTTATCGCTTCTCGGCCTTTTGGCTAAGAAGTGTAAGCATTAGCTATATAAAGTCATTACAGGAGTATGGACCAGCCACACTCGTCATGCCCCTATTGCTTATCATAAAGTGTCAGACTAAAAAAAACCAAACCTGGAAGACACAATCCGCATTAGTACTCTTAGCAGGGCCTTTTTGTGACAGTACTCTCTAGTACTGAGTACCAGTACTTTATGAGGGTTCTCCCAAGTTCTAAGGAGGGAACTGGTGAAAATCAGCACAAGTGTATATAAGTACTGGTACCTTCCCCCACCCCAGCACTCATTGTTAGTACCAATGTAAAAATAGGATACTGGTACAGACCTTAATATGCAGCAGGAAAGGGAAGTAATCCAGTCTGTCCAGGGGTTAAATCCCCCCCCCCATTTCACCCCCCCAAAAAGCGGTACCACAGCTGTAGCACTTGCTTTTTTAATGCTGTTGAATTGGGATGCTGTGTGGAACTAAGATTTCTCTTTTATAAATAACAAACTTATACTTTGATTCGAGTTGAAAACTAAGTAGATTTATTGATTATTCTCCTACAAGGGTTCAGTGAAACAAAGTTTCAGTCCAGTGGGGCACCTTTAAGACCTTGTTGGTTTTATTCAAAGTATGAGCTTTTCTGTGCATGCACACTTCTTCAGATACAATGAAATGGAAATAGAAATAACGGTCATACATATAGAGGGCGGGAAGTAAAGTAGCATACAGAATAATGGTGTTTTTAGCATATTAAAAGAATAATAAGCTTAGTATATATGGTTATCATCTGTTCAGTGACAGTTTAAATTTTTACCTTTTCTCATCTCCAGAAGAAGCTGAAGGAAAGCCCCTTTTCTGCTTCACTTTGAGCAGAAAGAGAACAAGGAAACTGGTTAGAGGACCGCACCCAAAGAGTGGTGGTCAATGGCGTTTCATCAGATTGGAGGGAGGTGTCCAGTGGGGTTCCACAGGGCTCGGTTTTGGACCCGGTAGTTTTCAATATTTTTTTCAATGATTTTGATGAAGGGGTAGAAGGGCTACGCATTAAATTTGCTGATGATACTAAATTGGGAGGAGTTGCAAACACCCAAGAAGATAAGAGTTAAAATTCAACAAGACCTGAAATACTCTGGAGAAGTGGGCAGTTGCAAACAGGATGCAATTCAACAAAGATAAATGCACAGTATTACATCTGGGGCACAAAAATGTCAAGCACAAATACTGGATGGGGGATACGTTTCTGGGGTGTAGTGTATGCAACAGAGATCTTGGGGTAAGGGTGGACTGTAAACTAAATATGAGCAGTCAGTGTGATCTGGTGGCAAAAAAGGCAAATTCACTCTTGGGCTGTATTAAAAGGGCCATAGCATCAAAATTGCAGCAGGTCATAGCTCCTCTGTATACTGCCTTGGTCAGGCCGCACCTGGAGTTCTGTGTGCAGTTCTGGAGGCCTCACTTCAAAAAGGATGTGGGCAAAATCGAGAGGGTGCAGAAGAGAGCAACGAGGGTGATCAGGGGTCTGGAGACTACGAGGAAAGGCTAAGGGCCTTGGGAACGTTTAGTTTGGAGGAGATTGAGGGGGGACATGATTGCTCTCTTTAAATATTTGAAAGGGTGTCACTTGGAGGAGGGCAAGGAGCTGTTCCAGTTGGCAGCAGAGGATAGGACCCGAAGCAACGGGTTTAAATTACATGCAGAAAGGTATCGGCTGGAAATTAGGAAAAACTTTTTCATGGTCAGAGTGGTTCAAAGGTGGAATCAGCTGCCTAGAGAGGTGGTTTAGCTCCCCTTCACCGCGGCTTTCAAGAAGAGGCTGGACGAATATTTGTCAGAGATGCTTTAGGCAGGGGGTTGGACTAGATGGTCTGTATGGCCCCTTCCAACTCTATGATTCTTTGATTTTATAAGCTTAGCCCCAAAACATAAAAGAAAAGTCAGGAAATTCTATTACACTGTAGAATGTCTGATCTTGTCATTTTTCTTTTCTTTTTGCCATGTTCTTAGTTAAGGCTGAGGAACCAATAATTTAAGACTTCAGGCCATGTACATAACTCACTTTCTTAATTGCTCTGGATTTCATAGAGGCATCTAACTTGGCACATTAATCGAATCTGCAAAATGAAATATAATAATCCAGTGCTGAAATATAGGTGTAACACACACCTTACTAAAGCAACAACAACAAAAACTTGCCTAGTGTCTATATTTCCGGGACTCACACCAAACAACAACCAAACCTCGTTCCTCATACCGTTTGGAGAAAAAAACCCCAGTGTATAGGTAATCTGCCTGCCTGTCCCAGGGCCACTACCTTCTTCCAGGCCTCTCCTGCTAATAAGCCGCTGCCTGCGACTCCCTTTTTCACTCCCCCTGTTCCCGTCTTCCACCTGCGCTGCCGAAAAACAAACACGAACCTCGCCCTGGTTCAGGTGCGTTTGCCCTAAAAACAAAGCCGCTCGGTGGATGCTGGGAGATGTAGTCTTCGCACGCGAGCGAGCGCTGGTTTGGAAAGTTCCCGCACTACATGGCCCAGAACGCTCCGCAAAAGGGAGGTGTGAGGCACCGCCCCCTTTCCCCTACCTGAGCGCAGTCTGCGGGTTGTTATGGTGACAAAGAGGAAGGGAGTTTCAGATTCTCCTTTGTTTGCTCGATAGCCCAAGTGTTGGCTTCGGGCGAGAGGTCACACTCACTTCTGGTCAGCTGAGAGATGACTCCTTTGCATGGAGGTAGGCAGGAATGCGGGCTCTGTTAAGTGGTCCAGGAATACACAGTCGCCAGTGTTCCCTCTAAGCTGAGTTAGTGTGAGCCAGCTCACAGTTTTTTAGCCTCCAGCTCACACATTTTTGTCTCAGCTCAGGAAGGAGGGCTCCAGAGCACACTAATTAATGCAGAAGCCACTAATGCACACTAATTCAAAGCCAGTAGCTCACAAAGTAGAATTTTTGCTCACAGGGCTCCACAGCTTAGAGGGAACAATCGCTGGCTCACAACTTTAATGCCAGCAGCTCACAAAGTAGAATTTTTGCTCACAAGACTCCACAGCTTAGAGGGAACATTGAAGTCACTGATGTTATTTTTCTTTACCCACCTAACAGTGTAAGAACATTATTTTTTGAGGAACAGAAGTCTGTGCCAGTTCAGGATAGTGGGACCAGCGTAATTATCCTACAGTGTTATCCTACATTGGGGCAAACTGTGGGAGGACCTGTTGTCATTTATTAAAGCTGTATAGTTATTTGGAGTTGGAGCTGTGGTGGGTGGCTCAAGTGGTTAAGACGCTGAACTGCAGGCTGGAAGGTTGGTAGTTCAGCAGTTCGAGACCTGCGTGCTGCATGATGGAGTGAGCTCCCGTCTGTGGTTCCAGCTCCTGCCAACCTAGCAGTTCGAAAGCAAGACATTGCAAGTAGATAAATAGGGACCACTTCAGTGGGAAGGTCACAGCGTTCTGTGCGCCTTGGTGTTTAGTCATGCTGGCCACATGACCACGGAAACGTCTTCGGACAGCGCTGGCTCTTCAGCTTTGAAACGGAGATGAGCACAGCAACCCTAGAGTCGGATTCGACTGGCTTTCGAGCAAGGGAAACCCTTTACCTTTTTAAAGTTATTTGGAATACAGGAATAACCAGGGAGACGTTTTTTATAGTGCAATCGATATTATATTGAAATAAATATCCAGAAAGTGTAATTCAACATTTAAAGTGCCAAGTGCATAAATTAATAGAAAATCACCTAATAGTTCATACATAAGAATCACAATGTATTAAGAGAATCAGAATATTAACAAAGCTTCCGGCTTGTATCTTCGTTTCGATCCTAAGCTTCCTCAGAAGTAAATTCTCTTATTCATCATTTTGCATTTAGTGAGTGTCGTCTCTCTTGTTTTCCAATAATTTTCTCTTTGCTTTTCAAAGCTTATGTTTCCAAATAGGAAACAACAACCTTCATATTAGGCTCTGGTCCAGTCTGCTGCGCGGGTAAGCAGGTCCCTGTTGTTTCCTTCTACATTCAATAAGAATAGGGCAGACACTCCCTATTTTCATGGAAGTAAGATCAATTAATGTTAATGCTACTTACTTATGTGGAATTTTGTAGGATTACAGCTTTATGTTCAGTTTTGTTATTTTTAATAGAGAAAAATAAGGACAATCCAGCCAAAGCTTTGCATTTTTAATGTGCAATGTCATAAACATTACTAGAAAATAAATGTTATTTAATGTAGTAGTATTGCATCAGCATAACCATATTTTAAATTGCACTGTACATACCACTGATTTCCCATTTAAATGAAGGGAACTTAAATGTATTGGCTGCATTTTGGCTGTATATTTAGTCATTACTCTTTGTTATAAAACTATACTGCTGCTACTGACTTTAAAAATGTGTAAAATAGAATGTGATTACTAGGAGAACGTACTAGATATCTGGCATTTTATGCTGAAGACTGTTCTCGTAAAACTGAATTTCAATTTATTTGCTACAAAGTGAATAATCGGCAGGACATAGAAATATTTTGAAAATTACTGAACCCTTTGGAAACTGCAGAGCTGAAATTGTGTGGTCTGGTTTCTAGGATAGCAGGTTTGTCTGGTAGCTGTACTGAATGAATGAATGAATTTATGAGTAAAGGAGAAGCCTATTCTACCTAGTTTTTTCAGTGCTGTGAACTTTCCAAACAAATGAAAACTGAATTTGTCAAGAATTTGAGTTAAAATTATACCAGTGAATAAACTATATCTTGAAATTTCCTGAAAAGTGTCCTTTTGGGTTCCTGTGAGGTAGGATAGTTGCAAGCATTAGTGCCCATAATAGTTAGATGCTGTACTGATGGGCCGTATACATGGAAATATTTTATGACTTCTGAAGCTGTGGGTTTTATGAAATTAGTTTAGGGTATAACTCTAAGCCCAGGGGAGGTGAACCCCATTAAAAGTTATTCCTATCACCTCTAAGTGGGGGGAAACAAAACTCCACAATTATGAAACATCCTGTTTCTTCAGAAGTTTTATTTCTTTAAATGTGAAAATTTCATAGAAAGGAAGCATAGTGTTTATGACTGGCCAAGCCAGTATGGTCCACCACAACTGGAACTGGCCTTAATTCACACATCAGTTTTTTGTGGGTCCTCACTTGTCACATCTTATTTGATGTGCCAGGACAAAACATTTATTTTACCTCCGCTTTTAATTAAGGTGTTGCTGTTTTAACATAATTTTTATAGTCTGCTTCTAGCCCAAGAACTGTTTTATGAGACTCATTTTAAACTGCTCGGTGTTTATGCTGTTTTATGATCTGGTTGGGGTTTTCATGGTGGGCTTTTTAGTTGCTTTTTATTACGTTTGATTTTTTGTGTGGCCTCAAACAAGTTTTCTGGAGAGGTGGCTAGGGTCGCCCTCTCTGGGTTCAGATATCCATGGAGATTTTGGGGGTGGAGCCTGAGGAGGGTGGGGCTTGGGAAGGGGAGGGACATCAAGGGGATATAATACCACAGAGTCCACCTTTCAAAGTGGCCATTTTCTCCTGGTGAACTGATCTCTACCACCTCAAGATCAGTGGTAATGACAGGAGATCTCCAGCCACCACCAGGAGGTTGGCAACCTTAGAGGGACCATAGATTTATTTATTTTTTAAAGTCAAGCTGATTTATTTATTTTGGTGCGACCCCTTAATCTTGGTTTACTTTGATTATTATTGCTGCCGGTTCTCTGATTTTGATTCTTTTGCAGAAATTCATAATTGATTTTAATTATTGTTTTACTCAGGGTCATTTCGTAGAAAAAGAGGTGCAGGAGCTCATTAGCATAACTTATTTGCATATGCCGCACCCCCTGACATCACTGGAAGTGTGTCAGAAGGCAACACCCACTGCTCAGGCTCCACTGGACTGTTTTGGATTGCTAGCTATTGGGGGGGGATGTGCAGATCTGCCCTCGCAGATCCCCATGGCCCACCCCCCCAATCAAGCCCCCACCAAGCCCCCACCCTACAGGTGCTAGGAAAGGTGGGTGGCAGGGCTCCGGAGGCCTTCCCCGGGCTCTGCACCTCAGTGCAGGTGGGGGGGAGGCTCTGCAACTTACCTGGCTGCTTCTTGCTCCTCGTGGCCCGGGGCTGCTGGGATCAGGAGGCGGGGCTTGTTGCATGTGCCCACCCCCTGGGCTCTTTACTGCCGGAGCTCGACTCCTGTGCACTCCTGCAGGAAATGACTCCTGGTTTTACTTTTGTTTTACATGATTATGTTACTTTTGTGAGCTGTCTTGGATATCTTATTGGAAAAGAACGGGTATATAAACAGTCCTTGCTTTGCATTCCTCTCAGTGGGGAAAAAGGATAGAAAAATTGTATATGATGTAAGCTGCAAACCGAAAACCTGCCAGGTGTGACATATCTGACCCTCCAGTTTAAAATGCTGCCAGAACTAACCACAGAGTTGCCTGTGTGATAACTGGTAAATGCAAGTGAGCTGTGTCATCCACCTTTAATCAGTGTCTTCTTGATTAATGTTGACAAGTAAATTACCTGTACCCTCTCCCCAATTGCTTAATTAGATGACTCAGCAGAATGAGTGTGTTCATTAAAGAAGATACATTATATATTGAACAGAAGATATGTTCGCGCTAATTTGCCAGGAGCAGCTTCTTGGAGATCACAGGCATTCTACGTTACAGACAAAACAGAAAGATAGACTGTTCTGAGCGTACAACAAATTAACAATCTGAACATTTCTATGCCATTGTATGCAGCAGCATCCCAGCTATGATGAGTTGGACTACTCATCTATATGATAATGGTTGAAAGGCAATTACAGGCTTCTGTATAACATTTTGGAATCTATTATTCTCACTGAGTCGCTCTTATTATACTGACTGGGAAACAAGATATTAAGAGAAGTGGCCTGTGCCTGTGGTCTCTTGTTCAAGGCAAAAAGCAAGCAGGAGGAAGCAAAAGAATGTGGTGCTGGAGCAACATTTTGATCTCTGGTATATATTACAGCAAACAAATCCAAAAAAGGGGAGGGGGAGGGGGGGAACCAACCCAGTACAGGAAAAGCAGCCAAGGAAATTAGGGCAAAACCAATAATCTAATATAGCTAAACATGCAGTACTAAAATACACTATGTTTTGATTATGTATAGGAAATATTAAAACCATAATAAAAACCACACATCTAAGGTTCTGTATATACGTATACCCAACACCAGGACAAATATAAAAATATATAAATACAGCTAAAAAGTTACAAAATGTCTGCAGATACGAGAACCAAACACATTTTGGCTAAAAAGCCTTCCTCAGTGGTAATCTATGCTGAGCACTCTATAAGTTAAAACTCATTATATACAGAATGGACCTTGTTAGATATGAGACTCAGGCAGCAGGTGAACAGTGATTAACAGCTTTATTGAACACGAAGTCAGAAGAAACAGAACAAGACAAATCAATGGAACAACAGGCTCCTTTTTAAACTGTCCGGGCTTGGCAAGCCACACCCACAAGTCAGATAAGGTCCAATCACATACTGTACATAAAGACCAATTACTTTGCTTCCCTCCAGAACTTCCTTTGTTCTGATAGGTCTACTTACAGTGCCTTTTCAGATTCAAGCTCACTACATTCATTCCATTACAATACATCACATTACATACACAACAGACCTAAAAACAAACAATTGTCAAATACTGTGTTGACCTGAGTTGGTAAGTAGAAAAAAAGAGAAAACTAAGTTATCTCTACATCTGTCAATCAGGAAAAAAATGTAAGGAAATTATAAATACACGTGTTACAGCAGAACACCCATAATATTGCACTAGTGTGAACTCAGTACACTTTAGCATCACTGTGTGAGGTCTTGCCCAAGGCAGATGTGGGCAGGGCAAAGGAATGTGGCAACACTGTACAATCCTAGTCCTATTCACAAAACCAGAGATCCCCCACCTTGGCAAAATTGTTGACATAATTACAGTAAAGCATTTTGCATTTTGAAAGTTAGATGCCTGCTTGTCTCTCTTGGTGACCAGTAGCTCTGTGTAGTCTGAGCCTATGAAACAGGGAGAGGAGGCGTCAATGGGAGTACTATTCCGTTGTCCATTATTATTTAGCTTTTCTTTGTTTACCCCCATGAGCAGTGTTCCCTCTAAGCTGAGTTAGTGTGAGCTAGCTCACAGTTTTTTAGCCTCCAGCTCACACATTTTTGTCTTAGCTCAGGAAGGATGGCTCCGGAGCAAACAAATTTATGCAGTAACCAAATCGCTCGCTCACAACTTTAATGCCAGTAGCTCACAAAGTAGAATTTTTGCTCACAAGACTCCACAGCTTAGAGGGAGCATTGCCCATGAGGGCCGTGGTTTGGATTTTCTCGTCTTGGCACACTTGAATGTCATAGGTCTTTTTTTGGCTGTGTAGGAACGCATGTTCAAGATTGCATAAAATAGGTAAGGTATCCCTCAGGGGTCATTTCATAGAAAAAGAGGTGCAGGAGCTCATTAGTATAACATTAGCATAACTTATTTGCATATGTGTGTCAGAAGGCAACACCCACCACTCAGGCTCCACTGGACTGATTTGGATTGCTAGCTATGGGGGAGGGGGGAATGTGCAGATTTGTCCTCGCAGAGGAGGGAGAGCTTGTACCTGAAGGCAGGCCGGGGGGAGGGGAAGTTCGGCAACGTACCTGGCTGCTTCTTGCTCCTCGTGGCCTGACTGAGGGCTGCTGGGAGCAGGGGGCGGGGCCTGTTGCATGTGCCTGCCCCCTGGGCTCTTTACTGCCGGAGCTCCGCTCCTGTACGCTGCCGCAGGAAATGACCCCTGATATCCCTGAGGATGTGGCTCACGCAGCCAGTGTGTTTAGGATGTTGTGCTAAATAAATGCATGTTCATGTAAGTCAGCAATTCATTAATTAGGCACTGATTTTGAATGCAGGACCCGGGGACAAATGGGTTATTCCAGGCAGGGAAGCAGAATCCTGCTTCTTGAAATCACCCATGAGTGGAGCTTCTCCTCAACACTACTGCATTAGCAGGAAGGATTGCCTATTATAATAGACTTTTTTCTGAATGTGTAATTTTTTCCTGCATGTGTTGCAAATATATATTTTAGAGTCTTTTGGTGTTGTCATTGGATTCGGTACTATTCCTCGTTGGCACGGCGTAGCTGCACAGGTCTGGCCTTGCCTTGCAGTCTCAGCTTTTACCCCCAGGGAAAAGCATCCCCCCCCCCCAGCAAGGCTAGGTATGCTTACCTGTTTTTGACCTTGTGGTAGCAGGTTTGCAGCAGGATTCGGGGATGGTTGGCTCGGTGCCACAGAGCGGCAAGTCTCACAGCTGCACAGCTCTTGAGCAACCTGCCTCCCAGCTCTGTGCTGAGGAAACTCCCGGTCGCTTGCTTTACTGCCAACAGGTTGGGCGGGTTTTATTTATTTATTTATTTTAAGTGTGCTGGTTTCCTTTTCCCCACTGCACGCAGGTGGAATGATAGGAGGAGCAATGATAGCAGGTGGGAGGCACCGGCGCTCTCTAGTGCAGGCCTGGAAGGCTGTGATTGGGGGTGGGAACGGAACAAGCCGTTAAAGGACAGAGAACTGAACAGTAAGAGAGGGGAAAGGACATTAAACAGGCAACGCCAGTCTTTTGGATAGTCATGTGATGAACATGGCTAAGATCAGGGAGCAGACGGGAAGGAAGGACAAGAAGTCTCAAGATTTGGAAGTCTCTGTCTGAATCTGGAAGAGGGGACTCCGGAAAGGTAATGCTTTTCCCTTGTGTTTTCCCCCCCCAGTTTGCAGGCTGCTACTTGTGGATAAGCCAAAATGACTGCGAAGCGGCCCTTTCTTCTTTTTGTGACATCTGTGTTCTTGGCTCTTGCCACAGGGAGCGGGCAGGAAAGGACAGCGGCCGCCTTACAAGGTGAGACTAGAGGAGGGGAAAGTGACATTTTACGTGTGTTTGGGGTGGCTGTTTTTGCAACAGGCACAGAGCTGGTGGGTCTGTCAATAAAGACCTGTGGTCTCATTCCCTGTTTTCCCTTTTCTCTGTCCTTGTTGCCTGTCCTTAACACGTCACTTGCCTTAGCAGTTGTTTTTGCTTTCCCTGTAGAGAGGCGGATATATCTTATTGGAAGGGGTGGCCTTCATTCTGAGATAGTATCGATATTTTGAGGGCATATTTGAAACTTAGATTTGAAACTTAATTTTGAAAGGCCATCCTTGTTCCCAACAGTTTTGTACAGATGCTTCTGAAAGCCACATCCCCCCTGCCCTGTTTCTGTGCTCTGGTCAGCCAGTGAGATTTTGTGTGGGTAAATTCCCTCAATATTTACCCCCAGTTGCATCCTTTCCAGTTGTTCTTGACACCTTCCTTAATTCTGCTGTCTTTTGACAGATGTTGCTGGCCTTTCCCTGGTCCCATATGCATTTCTAGTTGCTTGACAGGACTGGTTTTTCTCAATCAAAGGTCTTACAGGAGTCAATCTGTATCTGTCCAAGAAGGCCTCCTTTCTCACTGTCTCCTCCATTCAGTATAATCTAAGGTAAAGGTAAAGGTTTCCCTTGCTCGAAAGCCGGTTGAATCCAACTCTAGGGTTGTGGTATTCATCTCCGTTTCCAAGCCGAAGAGCCAGCACTGTCCAAAGCTGTTTCCGTGGTCATGTTCTTCTGGACTCCACCATTCAGCCTTGTTTGTAACTTCTGCCCAGGCACGCAGGAACTTTGCAGTGTAGGTCTGGAGGTGGGCTCTCACAATGCAGGAAGGTTCCAGACAGTTGCATTCCAAAGGGCAGCTCACCAGTGCAATTAATAGTGAAGCAATCTGCGACTAAATTAGTGGTAGCCAATCCTTTTGACAAGGGTGCCATGTGCCCAGTCCAAAATATGAGATGCTGCTGCTTTAGTGTGCGGCCTCCTACGTATTGGGGTGATTTTGCCTCTAGTCTGTTGGGCTCACAAGCAAGCAGTGTAGTACTGAACAGGCACGTCAGCCGGTCTACCTCTACTATAGGTTAGGGGCTGTCATGCTCCTATTTAGATGTAATGGAATTAAGCAGAGTATGGTACACAGTATATGGATATTACACTACACAGGGATTATTACTGTGATAAGTGCTCTAAACTAAATAATACAGTACTGCAAAAATCAGAAATTATATGCTGTTTAAATAAGTTAGAGTGATATCCTTTTTTTACAAGGTTGGAATACAAAAATACAGTCAGTTTCAATTAAACAGAAGTGGTTTTTAGCGAAGCAAATGATATTAATGACGTGCTTCAGAATGTCCTGTGTTGTTTCACCGTTCTTTCTTCTGAACAAGATTCTATAGTTAATTTCCAGTTTTTTATCTCTTCTATAAGAGTAGAAATGAAGCCTGATGCTCACACACACACACACACACGCACACACACACACACACACACACACACATATATATATATACACATATACATATACATATATTTTTATAGTTAACTCTCTCAAAGAGGAGAGAATTTTAATGCTTTAAAATTTTCAGAAAAAGGAAAGGTATATAGCGGGATTAAGAAAAGTGATGAGTGGTATCTTAATTAGTAAGTTAATCTTTTATTAGTAACAGTAAATTCTTTGGCTTCTTCTGTGTTTGACTGATTGTCCTTCATCTTGACCTGTAAATAACAAAATTTTTAGTAATATTAGTAGTGTCCTTTTGGGTTAATATAGTCCTTTAATGCGCTCTCCGAACAAATCCTCAAGTCTTGGGGTTTCTTCCTTTTACATCTCTCAGGTTATAAGATGGACCTTTGGCTGCTCCTTCTTCATCCGGTTTCTTTTCCTCCCTCTCCGAGCCGCTGTCTTCTTCTCCGCTAAGTACCTCCCATTTTGCGAGTTCTGCTTCTTCCTCTGAACTGGCATGCCTCTTCAAAAAGTCTTGAGCTTTGAAGATGGAGTCAATCTTCTCTCTTTTCTCTTCAAATTTGAAGATAAGTCCTTCTGGAATCAACCATCTATAATTGATTTGATGAGTTCGCAAGAATGTGGTCAGTCCTTTATAAGCTTTCCGCTTCATACGAATTTCAAATAGAACATCTTTCAAAATTCTTATAGTTTGCTCTCCAATCTTCAAAGGCGTTGCAGATGTCGCTCTCAAAATTTGATCTCTGGTACGCTGCTTAGTAAACTTGACTACCACTTCTGCTGGCAGATTATTTTTCTTTGTAAAGTTGGAGTAGGCTCTGTAGGCCAAATCCATCTCTTCGCTTATTTTATCCGCTTCCCTGCCAGTCAGTGGTGCCAAAGCACTCGTTGGAGAGTTAAATTAGATTTTTCCATTTGTAACATCAATAATTTGTTGTCTTGTATTTCTTGATGTTTTTCCATTTTATTGACCTTCTTGATTTTTTGTGTGTCCTCCATTGATACCAGACACTTCTGTGCAATTTCCTCCATCTTCTTAGCTGTATCAGTCAATTGTTTCTGTTGGTTACTAAGGGCACTTTCCATGCTTAGCAACGTTTGGTTAATTTTCTGCATTTGGTCCAGTAGAGGGCGAAGCATCTCGCTTTCTTGTTGATTGACAGCCTGCTCTCCAAGGCGGGCACTAGACCCGGAAGTTCCTATCAGCTTCTTCGTCTGCTTGTCCGGGAGTTTATTTTGCCCCGACATCTTTGTTTTATTGTTTACTTTTTAAAAGTTCGTGCCTCGCAGCTTGGGAATCACTCCCTTTAGTTCGCTTTTAAAAATCTCCCAAAAGGTAACTTCCGTTTTTCAATTTTTCACCCTCCCCCTCTTCTCTCGATTAAAACAGTCTCTTTCTATTGGGGGGGCACTCCACCCTCCGCTCAAGCGCTTATTCAATCGGGGGGGGGGGTTGCGCTTAAAAACTTTTTATTTTTCGATTGTCAACTCACAGTTTGTAGCCGATCGTCTTCTCTAGTTTTTATTTCATTGCTTTACCACTCCGATGGTCCGGTGGCGTTGCTAGGTCCTCATTCGGGGCACAACGCGGCGGGGCCGGCGGGGCAAGGGGAAAGCTTCAATTTCCCAAACTTCAGGTCGGTAAAGAGGCTACTCCCCGGTGCGCCCCCTGTTTCGGAACCTTTACCTAAAGCTCCTTAGGGTCTCCGCTTGTGCGGATTCCCCCCCAAGCTGCGTGTGGGCTGATCGTCTCCAGGAGCACCCCGAGAGAGCGACCGCCATTCGCGCTGCCATGGCCGGAACCCACATATTTTTTCTTCATAGGTCAATAACAAAGCACAATTGCTAGTAGAAAATTCATTTCGGGCGCGTTACAGTCAAATGGAATGCTGTTTTATTTCGTTTAGCACACTTATCACAGTAATAATCCCTGTTTAGATGTAACACAAAAATTGATTCTCTGTGCCACTTGCGATGCTTGCGCCATACATACATTGAGTACTGATGCACTAAATTAAATATGCAGTTGCACACAGAATTGGCACAATTATACCACTCTCTTGAGTTTTAAAGAACTCTGTCGAATGAGAGTAGAAGGAAATGGCTGATGCAAGTGGACCACCTGCTGACTGTTTGTTGTGCCATATGTCTGCGTATAACGTTTTTATTTCTCTAAGTGAAGAAAGCTTTCCATACCCAGTTTGGGACATGTGGTTTGATGGGATAGGAATGAATTATTCTTTCATAACAATTCCTAATGCAATGTTTAGCATACATTCCCAAAGTTGTTTGAAATTGTCTCAGTTGGTTGGACCTCGTGATAAATAAATAAAAAAAAAATAATGCCAAGCCGTTGCCTTGCTCTGTTCCCTGGGAATGACAGGAAGGTGAACATCCTGCAGGTCTTGTTAACAGAGAGTTGTGAGTTCTGTAAAAACATTGCTTGGGGAAATAGGGCCTTTTATATTGTAAAGGCTGTTGGTGACCCAACATTCTTGAGCTTTAAAAATAATTTAACTATAGATTCTTGAACACAGAGAGGGCTCAGAGACAGAACTCTTTACTGGCTTAACATGAGGTCCAACTGTTCTCTAGCCTCCTAGTTTGATGACTCTCATTAAAACCTTAATCTGGCACCAATAATCTGATGTCCTGTTCCCATAATGAACAGACATGAAGGAAGCTTGCTGCTTCTCTTCTTGTTGTTTCTCTCTGTTGCTGTGTGCTATAACTTGATCCTGGATAAAGGTCACAAATCTCATCTAGTCAGTCATTCTGAGAACCTGGCGGTAGAACTGGCCTTTATGTTCTCAGTTCAGTCAGGTGTAATGGTGGGCTACTTGTAACTGCAGAGCTGACTAAAGTACAGACGAGAATCAGACAAGATGATCGAGAGGAGCACCTTTCTTGTGAGGAAAAGCCAAAGAGTCTAAGACTTTCAGTTTAGAAAAAAGACAACTGAAAGGAGAATATTATAGAGGTTTATAACATTAGGCAGGGGTCATTTCATAGAAAAAGAGGTACAAGAGCTCATTAGCACAACTCATTAGCATAACTTATTTGTATACACCACAACCCCTGTGGCAGAAGACAACACCCACCGCTTAGGCTCCACTGGACTGTTTTGGATTGCTAGCTATGGGAGGGGGGGAAACGTGCAGTTCTGTCCTTGCAGAGGAGGGAGAGCTTGTACCTGAATAAAACTTGGTCTTAAAGGTGCCACTGGACTGTTTTGGACCGGGGGACCGGGGGGGGGGGCTCTGCAACTTACCTGCCTGCTTCTTGCTCTGACTGAGGGCTGCTGGGAGCAGGGGGTGGGGCTTGTTGCATGTGCCCACCCCCTGGGCTCTTTATAGCCGGAGCTCCGCTCCTGTGCGCTCCTGCAGGAAATGACCTCTGACATTATGCATGGAGTGAAGGAAGTAAGCAGAGGGAGGTTTTTCTCCCTCTCCCATAATACTGCAACTTAGAGGCACCCAGTGGATGGGCAATAGATTCAGAAAGGACAAAAGGAAATACTTCTTTACTCAGCAAGGAATCCACTGCCGGCTGATGTAGTGATGGCCACAAGCATGGATGACTTTAGAAGGGTAGGGTTGCCAAATCTTCTTCCCCCCGCGGCGGGGGAGCGTCTCCGCGGTCCGGGAGTCGGGCGGACGTGCGCGCGCACGCGCGCCAGCAGCACATCGCCGGAAGTGACGGGCGATGTGCTGACTTTGGGGGCGTGGCTGAGCTCGTCAGAGGGGAAAACCATATGGTTTTCCCCTCCGACGAGCTCAGCCACGCCCCCAACGTCGGCAACGTGGCTGCGTCACCTCCAGTGACGCAGCTTGGGGGGGCGGGGTTCCCCCCGGGCCGGAATTCCCCTGCGCCGGAAATCGGGCCGCGGAAGCGGGGGGTTCCCCGCCCCCCCGGCCCGATTTGGCAACCCTATAGAAGGGGTTAGGCAAATTCATGGAGAATAGGTCCATCAGTGGCTACTAGCCATGAAATGGAACCCCCATATTTGGATTTTGCAGACCTCTGACTACCAGCACTAGGAGGCGGCAGCAGAGGAAGGCCTCAGCCTCCATACAGTGTGTTGGGCCTTCAGGGTTACTGGTTGGCTGCTATGTGAAAAAGGTTGCTGGACAGGATGGAGTGCTTGTCTGATCTCGCAGGGCTGTTATGTTCTTACATAATCTGTGGTTCTCAGTTATATGGGAAGAAATAGTTCTTGCAGGGCTTTTTTTCTGGGGAAATGTGCCAGAACAGAGTTCCGAAACCTCTTCGACGATTTTTTTAAAAAAAATGTTTAAGAGTTCACGAGTTTTCAGTGTACAGATTGAAAGCTTCCCTCTTGAGAGTTCAGGCAACCTCTTTTTCCAAAACAAATAATAATAATTTTAAAAAACCCTGCTTGTCAGTGCAAAATATCACTCCCGTGTCCTCATTCGATTGCTGTTGCTGGAATGTGTTACACATTAACAGTTTTGGAAAATGCAGGCAGGAAAGCATAGATGAAAGCGTGTGGCTGGAAGAGATCCATGTACTTTGTTACTGAACCCATTCCAGTACGACTTTACACACTGATCCTTCCAGTACAACTTTATAGATTGCTCCTTGCAAGACTTTTGAAGTGTGGGTGCAGAAGGGAGCGCTTTCTGGAGAGGCCATGTTTTTCTTCACCTTCCCCATTCTTAAGTCAGAAGAAGAAGAAGAGATTGGATTTATACCCTGCCCTTCACTTGGAGTCTCAGAGCGGCTTACAAACTCCTTTCCCTTCCCTTCCCCACAACAGACACCCTGTGAGGTGGGTGGGGCTGAGAGAACTCTCAACAGAAACTGCTCTTTTTCAAGGACAGCTGTGCCAGAGCTTGTGACTGACCCAAGGTCACATCAGCAGGTGCAAGTGGAGGAGTGGGGAATCAAACCCGGTTCTCCCAGATTAGAGTCCACGCACTCAACCACTACACCAAACTGGTTCTTATGATGCTAAATGATTCTAATAGAAAAGGTGGGTGGCTTCATGCTCTGATATCCTATAAGATAGCAAAATGAGGCCATTCTTAAGGGGACACGCAATCATGCACAAATAATTGGTTGTCTCCTTTACTGCAAAAATGGGCAGACACCCCAAATGTAGGGAGACAGAAGATTGCAAATGTATGGTGACCTTGAACACAGAGTACAGGTGTAAGCCCTCCACCCTGCACAGTGGCCATTAAGCTGAAGAGAAGCCGCTTGTTTACCTCTTGCTTCCCAGCAGCCATAGCTTGACGGAGGGCCGGATGTATGTCATGAGCAATGTTCCCTCTAAGCTATGGAGCCCTGTGAGCAAAAATGCTACTTTGTGAGCTACTGGCATTAAAGCTCCATAAATTAGTTTGCTCTGGAGCCATCCCTTCCTGAGCTAAGACAAAAATGTGTGAGCCAGAGGCTAAAAAACCTGTGAGCTAGCTCACACTAACTCAGCTTAGAGGGAACACTGGTCATGAGTAATGACTAACAAAGCTAAATTTCCGTCCAGGATTCTTTAAACTGGCAGATGGTCTGCCCACCTTTGCTGTTTAAATAGTCCTTTGGGGATGAACGAATAAAACCGATGGGGAAGTGCTTTCTTTAATCTTAATCAATCCACCCTAAAGGGCAGCCTCTCTGACAAGTTAAAGGTTTTATGGAGGGGTTGAGGTGGGGCATGCATGCCATCAGGTATACATGTCCAGACACCAGTTTCAGCAAGGAATTTTCCATACAGCACGGGGAGGGCAAATAAACATACCCCCTGTGTCGCTCTGCTCGGATTCAGTGATGATCAGAAACCTGAGCTATAAAGGAGGACGGAGGAAAATGTTCTCAGTTCCCCTCCTCATCCTGTGATTCCACATTAGGGTTGCCAAGTGGATTTTCGCCGGGAACGGGGGCTCCCGGCCGGCGTCTGTTGCACACGCTTCGCATGTGCACGCCACATGCACGTCACCTGGAAGTGACGTGATGACACCAGGCACGCTGGGGGCGGGGCCAGAGCCATACGAGGGGAAACCATAGAGTTTTCCCTTGGATGGCCGTGGCCCCGCCCCCAGCGTGCCTGGCGTGGTCGCGTCACTTCCGGGTGATGCGCACGTCGGGGAGGAGTTCCCCCCGGGGCCCGATCCGGCCCGGGGGGACTTGGGAAGCCTATTCCACATTATTCTTCTACTGAATGCAGTGGTGTAAATTCAGTCCATATAAGCAGTTGTTCATCCAGCATAATTCAGTGGTTGAGAAACATTACGCTTCTGTCTTTTTGAGTGCCTGTTGTTATTTTAATCCATGAACACCTGAAATGCAAGACTGTGTGGAGTGCTACATTTGAAATTTTTTATAGCTGTAGTTTTTCTGATGTGTAGGTGGTTTCTTTAAATAGCTGGGCCTGGCCATCCGTGCTGAATAATGCAGCAAACTTTGCACATTGTCCCCAAATGAAAAAGACCTGCTATCATCTGAGTCTAACCTCCTGGGTTTGCTTCAGTGAAAACTACTCCTCTGGGGAAATGTAATTTTCCACTCAGGCTTCTTGAAGTTTCTTGAGGCTCTTGCTTCTGTAATGACTAAGACCTAGTGTGTCACGCACACCAAGCTACAGTGTCAAAGCAGTATATGTCTCAAACATCAAAGTTATAGGTTGGTTGGACGTTAAGATAAACCTTATCTCTCTTTGCCCCTCCTTGGTACACAAGGTTTACATACATTGTCTGTGGCCATGGGAAAAATACTGGCAGTGTGTGTCAATACAATAGTGTTCCTGTCTGCTGGACTGATAAATGCGATTATAATCCTTGAATTTTACATTAAATAGCCTTGTTCAGTTTTCACTGTTGCAACGGACAAAACTAACCCACATTTTATAGATACTGTTTTTGTATGAGTGAGCCATACCTTGAAAACAAGCTGTCTGGGCTTCAAAGTGTATGTATGGGAGGAAGGGGAGAAAGAGAAAATACTGATTTGGTTGAACGACTAATAAGTTAATTCTTCAGTAAAGTCCATTCTTTATTATGCCACTTATACGTTTGTATAAGAGGGTGCCTGATCCTTGCAGAGTAAGTTGATTATACTTCTTGTTGTGCGGCACTGATATACATTCTCTGTCTCCAAAGATTGCTCAGACTCTATCAACAATGTCAGATTAATGCTAACCTTTATACGGTGTCAGTGGTGTAACACCATGCTCCCATGGAGGGAGGTGAAGGGATAGTTATGCCGACATTCACTTTTTAACACTGTGCTTGATGAATGCTCCAGCATAGGCTCAGCACAGGGAGGAAAATGCTCAGGCAGGTAGGAAATCTAGAATGAAACTTTCTGAAGTAAATCTTGGAAAATGGAGAGGCTTTCTTAAAAATTAACAGTAAATGGTATAGCGCTACAATAGCACAGTAGGATGCTGCAAAACCATGATGGCCATTAGAAAATAAAAGTTCACAAACGATGTGGGCACAGACTGGAAAGGGGGAGATCCTGTACTTCAAGATCTATTAGAGAATCCTTCTTCAGCTAGAATAAGGAAAACAATATGTATTGCACCCAAATGTGAAGCACTTCACTAATGAATTGTTGATAGTGTGTGCAGCTATCTCTCTGTATGTGTTTAATGCTTGTCACATTCCACGTAGCACTTGCAGCAGGTGTGTGGTAGGAAGAATGGCCTTTTCTCATTGGCAAGATACTATTGCTTGAGTGCTGGGAAAGTGTGATCCCATGAACGGAAGTGCTACCTTGAGGTTGTTGTTGTTCAGTCACACAGTCGAGTCCGACTCTTCGCGACCCCCATGGACCAGATCCCGCCAGGCCCTCCTGTCTTCCGCCATCCTCTGAAGTTGGCTCAATTTCATGTTCGTCGCATCTATGACACTGTCTAACCATCTCATCCTTTGCCGTCCCCGTCTTCTTTGACCTTCAATCTTTCCCAGCATCAGGGTCTTCTCCCGTGAGTACTCCCTTCTCATTGGGTGGCCAAAGTATTTGAGCTTCAGTTTCATTATCTGGCCTTCCAGGGAACAGTCAGGGTTGATTTCTTTTAGGATTGACTGATTTGATCTCCTTGTAGTCCCAGGGACTCTCAAGAGTCTTCTCCAGCACCATGGTTCAAAAGAATCTTGAGGTAGAGACCCGTTATTGTATACATTTCACAAGAAAAGAATAACTGTAACTCATTTATTTTACCAGCTATCCATCACCTGGAAAATCCCTAATAATTTGGCAAGTATAGTTTGATGCACAGATCTCTGCTATTTTGTCAGTACTCCCTTGGGAATCCTTGCATACAGGTTATTGGGGTGTTTCCTTTCTCTTCTGCTCAGCTAGGGTTACCAGATGTTCTCTTTTTAGAGGACACGTCCTCTTTTTCAGTGTCTGTGCTCTTTGGGGCTTTAAAAAAAAAATCTGTTGAAAATGTCCTCTTTTTGGGTTGGGGGGCTGAGCCTGTTTTGCCCTCTTGTCCCCAGTGGCAGCTTAAATAGTGGGGATATTTAAAATGTGACTTGCCATAGAGGTCAGTTGTTTCAAGCAATCAGTCTGGAAATGTGTCCTCTTTTTTGCTTTTCAAAATATGGTAGCCCCAGCTAAGCATGGCTGGGATTTGGCGATGTGCACATAACTAGAAGCAGAAACGTGACTCCGGCTGCGGTCACACGGAGCATTAGCCACGCTACTGAGACGGATGATAGGCGGATTTTCCGAGTGCGATCGCACCGCAACGTCTGGGAAGCGTAGAGCTCCCATGGCGAACCCGAGGCTTCCCGCCGAAGATGCGGAGTTAAAAACTAGTACCTCCGAGGTACTAGTTTCCGGAAACTTCAGGGCAAGGGCTGGCGGCTGATCGCGTTTCCGGTGGTAGGCCGTGGAATCCGGCGCCCGCCCATGTCCCGTCGCAAACAGGGTTTCCCCCCCAAGTCTCCACAGGATGCGCACAAGCACCCAATGGCGCATGCGCAGGAAGAGGAAAGCGAAAGTTCCGTTGCTCCGCAGAATCGCGCATGCCGTTGGTGAGATCGTGCCGCGCCACTTCTTTGCCGTGCTGCAGGATCGTCGTGTGATCGCCACCTCGCCCCTACCCACGGGACCTCGACGGGACCTGTGATTGGGCGGCCGCGCGTTATTTTGCTCCGGGCCAAACTGCCACGCTCCCCCCCCCCCCCCGTATTTTACGGCCCGTGTGACCGGGACCTCAGTTTTGCTTTACTTTTATACTATTAAGTTCATCAGGAGGGAAGTGCACATTGGCATGAATCATATAAAGCATTTAATGATTTCAGCTTGTGGTTGGTCTATCTGAGCTTCGGCCTGGGGCAAGCAAGTGTCTTTGAAGTAAGGGTGCCTTTCAAGTTACACAATTGGTGTGGGGCAATGAGCGAAGAGTCAGCAGGGCCATTGGTGCTGTGTTTTAATATTGGTTCAACCACTAGGATCCTGAGGAATTTTGCAAGGAAGCATTTTACGTAACAGTTACTAATCTAAGTTTATTGTGGCAGTTAAATAATGGAGGAAATAATTGAATTCTCCCTTCTAGGCCCTTTTTGCCCTTTTATGAGGTTGTGAAACCAGTTTCCCACAGTCTCGCAGCAACACATGTTCAGTTGTTTGCCTGCTGTACATATTATTACACAGAGAACAGGTTGATGCTTAGGGTCCAGAGAGAAAGGGATCTCTTTATGTTACTTGTCATTGCCCAGGGCTAGTCAGGGCTTTTATGAAACCTGCTTTTTTAGTCTCTGCATAAACAAAAAAAATCCATCTGGATCAACTGCATCGCCTAACATAATGAAGACATTTCTCATCTTTTTGTAATTGCTTGCCTAGGGCTCTGATCCTAAATGCATTGGGTTGGAGGTAAGCTATTTTGAAATTTCATGGACTTGTTTCTAAGTAAATATGTTTAAAAATGAATCTGCAGTCTACTACAGCTCTTGCAGAAGAGTATATTTACCCTGTGGACTTAACTGGACCCAGTAAGGTGCTACATTGCATCTCTGGGTCAGGAGGACCATTATTTTTGGAAGCTTGTGAGTCTTTTGTGCAAAGGGCACATTTGTCTTTCCCACCAGTGTCCCAGCCTTTTGACTCTGTCTTCAAAAAAGCTGTCTACCTTTGGTGTCGTTTTCACACCTCAACAGTGCTAGCATACTTTTGCACGTCCACATATGTTTATCGTCCTTTCGAGGTGACTCCACTGTCATTGCACCTCTCCACTGCTTTAAAAAAACTTATCCAAACAACATTCAAACAAGCATAGAGAAAGACGGTGTCACAGCAACACAAAACTAATTTAAAAACGCAAATGCAGATTTGACCTAAGTCATGTTGCTTAACATATGTGAACTAATGCTATTGGTCGAATCTGTATTTGCATGTTCAGGTAGTTTCGTGCTGCTGTGACGCCGTCTTTCTCTATGCTTGTTTGAATGTTGTTTGGAGAAGATTCTTTTAAAGCAGTGTGGAGGCGCAATTACAGTAGAGCCACCCCGAAAGGACGATAAACATATGTGGACATGCAAAAGTCTGCTAGCACTCTTGAGGTGTGAAAACGACACCAAATGTAGACAGCTTTTTTGAAGACGGAGTCAAAAGCCTGGGACACCGGTGGGAAAGACAAATGCAGATTCAGCCATTGTCTGGAGTGTACTTATGTTTGAATTGACCACAGAACATGGGGTTGTAGTACTGAGGGAATGCCTATAATTATATAAACTGTCAGGAATACTAACGGCTGTCCAAAAGGCAAGTTGAATGAATTATGTTGATTGGAGCAAAAGACAAGAGTACTAACTAGAAAGGTGTGAGCCACTGCGAGGAAATCGATGCAACTCCCTATCGTGAAGAGTTGGCATGATCTGGTCCATAAGAGTACTAACTAGAAAATGCCAAGGAAGAAACAAGGGCAAAGGGGTCAAGCTTGATATAGTTTACAAGTAAATGGACTAATCCTGTTGAAATAAATGAGACGTAAGGACATAACTATGTGATGCATTGTAGCCCTGGAGCTTAGTTGTAGTATACAGTTGCATCCTGCCACACATCCATTTGCTTGAACGTTTGTAGTCCCATTTTTCCAGGACCATACACGTGCATGATGACTTTATGCTGAAGCCAGTGCTTTATGGTCGAATCTGCATTTGCATTTCGAAGAAGAAGAAGAGATTGGATATATACCCCGCCCTTCACTACCCAAAGGAGTCTCAGAGCGGCTTACAAACTCCTTTCCCTTCCCCTCCCCACCACAGACGTCCTGTGAGGTAGGTGGGGCTGAGAGAGCTCTGACAGAAACGGCTCTTTTTCAAGAACAGCTCTTATCAGAACTGTAGCTTGCCCAAGGTCATCCAGCCAGGTGCAAGTGGAGGAGTGGGGAATCAAACATGGTTCTCCCAGATTAGAGTCCGCGCACTTAACCACTACACCAAACTGGCTCTCAGTTTAAATCAGTTTCGTGCTGCTGTGACGCTGTCTTTCTCTATGCTTGTTTGAAAGTTGTTTGGAGAACATTCATTTAAAATGGTGTGGAGGTGCAATGACAGTGGAGTCACTGTGAGGGGGCAATAAACATATGCAGACATGCACAAGTATGCTAGCATTGTTGAGGTACGAAACCGAAAGCAAATGTAGACAGCTTTTTTGAAGACGGAGTCAGAAGGCTTGGACACCGGTGGGAAAGACACACGCAGATTGGACCTATTATGTGATAACGACTCCAGTGTATGCATCTCAAGAGTAGATAATTTCTCTCAGCCCTAATGTTTGCATGGTGCTGTTCACAACAGGCGTGGGTAAAGAGCTGGCCCAGTGAAAGAAGTGGTTGAGAGGGGCTGCTGTAAGGCCCCAGCACACACTGAGGCTGGCACTCTTTTGTCACAATAAAACCGACATCACAAAAAGCTCAGATTGCATCTGATAAGAGAAATTGTTGAACAGAAGAAATATATTTAGTAGGAATGCATAAGTCAACACTGAAGTTTATCTGAATACTTTTCTTTTGGGCAATGCTTTTTTCTGGGTTTTTTGTTTGTTTGTATGTTCTTAAGTGCTGGTACTCGTACGTAAGGTTGCAGCAATTTCCACTGATTTCACCCTCAGGGCTTAGAAGAACGCCCCCATCCTGAGGTGCCAGTACTCAGTACCAGTGAGTATTGTCACACACAAAATCTTTGTTTTGGGGAATTTGAGAAGCAGTCCTTGGTCAGGTCACAATACACACAAGGCTTCTTAAGAAGAAAAGTATACAGCTTGTGGCGAGGATGACCTGTAATATGATGGCCACTGACTTATAGTGTAATCATACTCCCCCCCCTCCATGAGCCCAAGCCAATGAGCACATTTCACACGTGTGGGTAGCAGAAGCAGGCAAGCAGCTAAGCGCCCAAACCGTTAAGTTTCCCAGGCAAGTTAATTTGCAGCTGGAGAAAGACAACAAGGTCAGGCCAGAGATAACAGCCAGAAGCTGGACAGGGAAGAGCTGGGAAGAAGAAGAGGTGGGTGCACCCCTCCACATTCCAGTTCTATGACGGGGCTACCTGACAGACCTGTGGGAATTAATTTCCTTTGAGAAGAGTCCTCATTTTTTAGCTTAATGCCCCAGTATCTGGGAATTATGGAGCTGCGGTGGCTCAAATGGTTAAGACGCTGAACTGCAGACTGTGGAAGGTCAGTAGTTCAGCAGTTCGAGGCCCGGGTGCCACATGATGGAGTGAGCTCCCGTCTCTAGTTCCAGCTCCTGCCAACCTAGCAGTTCGAAAGTGAGAAATTGCAAGTAGATAAATAGGGACCATTTTGGTGGGAAGGTAACAGCGTTCCGTGCGCTTTGGTGTTGAGTCATGCCGGCCACATGACCACGGAAACGTCTTCAGACAGCGCTGGCTCTTCGGCTTGGAAACGGAGATGAGCACCGCAACCCTAGAGTCGGATTCGACTGGCTTTCGAGCAAGGGAACCTTTACCTTTACCTTTACCTATCTGGGAATTACATGTCTGAGGGCAGTGCT
Organism: Gekko japonicus; assembly: GCF_001447785.1. NCBI lineage: Eukaryota > Metazoa > Chordata > Lepidosauria > Squamata > Gekkonidae > Gekko > Gekko japonicus. Next base: position 187,110 of record NW_015172044.1, on the reverse strand, counting down.
CTGACCTTCAAGTTGCCCTCTTTTTAAAACAGAGATAGATGTGTGCTCAGCAGGTTATCTGTGTAAGCAGGAAAAATGTACATCTTCCTGTAACCTCTTCCTGGAGCCAGGTACAAGAGTTCTAAGTCTGCAAATAGGCAGCATATTTACATACTAGTGGGGACCCAACTCAGTGCCAGCAGTGGTCCTTGGAGTTTGAACAAGATTGGTACTATACATTCTGACTAGCAGCAGCAGCTCTCTGGAGTCTCAGGAAGAGGTCTTTCACATCACCTTCTACCTAATCTTTCTAACTGGAGATGCTGGGTATGGAACCTGGAACCTTGTTGAAGCAAAACAGATGCTGTACGATTGAGCCACAGCCCCTCCCTCAAGTATGATGAAGTACATTGGTTTGTTTTTTTAATTCATGTTTGCTAAGAGGGAGAGCATGAAATGAAATCATGTGGCAGGACTACTCTATAGGTGATTTCTTGTGTAATATCCCTGATTAGGACAGTGCAAACAATCACTGAAAGGCTACATGCCACACGATCCCAAATGTGTAACCTAAGGGTACCTTTTAAAATTTATTTGTACTCTTTATAGTTCACCTTTCTCATTGAGTGCCAAGGCAGATTACATAGTGAAAACAAGGAGAAATCTGTAGCAGAGCTGAAACAAAGCATAAGCATTTAAACATGAGATGTTAAACCATGCAGGAAGTACATAGTAGGAGCATCCTTGTAGCAACAGACAGGTGTTATGAGGAACTGGTTTGTGCTCATCGGCCATCCATTTTGTTATCACCTGCTGAGTTTCATATGTATAGCTCTGTCAATAATAGCGACAGTGCTGTTATATAAATGATGTCAAACTCTTTTTTTTTAAAGGCAAAGTAAAGGTAAAGGTTCCCTTGCTCGAAAGCCAGTCGAGTCCGACTCTAGGGTTGCGGTGCTCATCTCCGTTTCAAAGCCGAAGAGCCAGCGCTGTCCGAAGACGTTTCCGTGGTCATGTGGCCGGCATGACTAAACACCAAGGCGCACGGAATGCTTTTACCTTCCCACCGAAGTGGTCCCTATTTATCTACTTGCAATTTCTTGCTTTCAAACTGCTAGGTTGGCAGGAGCTGGAACTAGAGACGGGAGCTCACCCTGTCTTGCGGCCCCCGGGTCTTGAACTGCTGAACTACTGACCTTCCACAGCCTGCACTTTGATTGTGAGACAGTGCTATATCTAACCATGCAGTTCTTCTAATGGAAGAGCTGCTAATTCTGCCAATTTCTGCTTCCACAACAGATTCCCATTTTACCTCCTACGCTACTCCTGAGGGTCCACTAGAATTATTGGGAGGGGGGACTCTGTGGGCTTCAGTAGTACGGGGAAGCAACTTAGTTCCACTCTGCAGAGTCTTTGGACAATTGGACACATGCCCGTGTTACCATGATCCATCACTGCTGGAGAACAGTGACATATATACCATGAACACACTTTATTACCACTGATATTCTGTCAATAGTGGCATTGACTTTTATAGAACAGCATATTTATGGCCACTGCATCTGCTGTTCATCACATGCCAACAATGGTGTTTTTACCATTTTGTCTCAGGAAAGCCTCCTGATATACAAATGATGTCACAATTATCAGTGGATATAAAATAGTGAAATTGCAGCTTTTTATAATACTGGTTATATTTGATTGCCTGTTTGAGAACATTGGTCAGTCTCCTTTTTCTATACAGCTTGCTTCAGCTGTTTGCCTCTCCTGAGTCTGTGTTTGTGATCTGTGTTGGGAGGAGAGTCGTGGAAATGTGTCTCCAGGGTTAATTCACTCCTTACAACCTAGATATGCTGGCTCATTTCTTGACTTGCTCAAGAACTGATTGAATTAACCTGTGCTTTCCCTAGTTATCCATCCATACAACTGCAGTAATACATTTTGAAAGTCTTGTATATTTTGTAAATCTATGAGACAATCGCTTTCTCCGTTTTCTTTCTGCTTGATGACTTCTGTAATACAGATCTGGAATAGACTCAGCTCCTTTGTCAGGCTCCTTAGGCAGGTCACACCACACAGGGCTTCATAAGAAGATAACTGTTTATTAGTGGATCCAGTACTAAAGAACACGTGTACAGCTTGTGTCAGGAATGGCCGTCAGTACTAGGGCCTCTGACTTATAATGAAATCAAACATTCCCCCTGTAAGCATGAGCCAATGGATATAATTCGTGTGCGTGGCAAAGCAAGCGGGCATAGCAGAAAAGCCGTTAACTTTCCCAGCCGTAGAAACGGCAGCTGGAACATCTACAAGGTCAGGCATAAGATAGCACACAGTAGCTGAGCAGGATAGAGCTGAGAATGAGAGGGAGGTACCCCTCCACATTTCAGAACTATGACAGGGCTACCTGACATCAGGCCTGTGACCTATTTGAGTATGGACCGCATGGAGGATGATTCTGCCCTGCTCCCTGTGGAAGTGTGAGCTTGATCATGAGTGATGGGAGTAGTTGCAGTCTAACTGTTGTGCTTAACCTCTAACTTATTTCTCTGTTGCTCTCTTCAGCCTTTGATATATCCTGTGTGGACCCAGATCGCTTTTACGATTACATTGTGTGGACCCAGCAAGAGGTGGTTAATAATTTGTTTTGCCCGCTGGATAAGCAGAGTCTCAAAATACTTCAAACTACCTCAGCCTTTAATGTTGATTGGAGCAAAGACTGTCAACCACTTAACCTCAGTGCTTCAGGACGCCTACACAGCACGCTGCACAACACAACACCCTATCTCTCCTTTAAGCACCCAGAGGCTGAGGATTCAGGCAATCACACCTGCACACTCTACTTGAATGAACAGAGAAACGCCTCCTTCACTATTCGACTGGTCATGGCAGGTGGGTAAAAGAAGTGGGGGAGTTAACTGCCATTTTAATTCTGAAGCAAAAACCTTGCACTTTTCCCTCCTCTGATACAAGTGTTTCTAGATAGGTCCTTTCCCTACTGGTCTGGCTTAGTAGTCAGACAACGAAAGTCATGAAATATCTAAACATGAAGAGAAGGTTTTTTTTCTTTCTGTAAAATATCAATTCACATGCTCCAAAAAATTATGGGTCTTGGTTATCTGAGCTAGTTCATCCAGTTGTATGGTTCAGACGCTGCTCTTCCAGTATTTGGTAAGGTTGTGTCTACAGCCAAAACTGTTTAGTACAGTTGTTGTGTGGCTGTCGCCAGAAACTGATTTTTGCACTACTTCCTCCTATCTGACCTGGGAAGGTTCAGCAAGGTAAAATGTGCAACATGATGTCATTGTGCTTTGTGATTTTTCTGCCACCACTGTGTTTCATTGGCTGCCACATTTGGGGCTGGAGAAACTAGCCGTGCAATGACATCACGTCACTTTTATTTTTCCGTACTGTCTGCTGTAACATACAAATTCCACCCTTTCTTTGCTGCAGTGAGCAAATTGTGGAAGTAGATGTCCATCTGCCTATGAGAGAATGGTAGACGTTTAGTTCTCTGTGTGTGTCTGTTCCCGTTGCACATGTTGGGCTTAGTCCTGATTAAATTTCACAATGACAGAATGGAACTTCCCCACATCCCTTCTCCCACTGCAGCCCACTGATCTCTACAGAATGCTCTTCCTGGGGGAACAGGGGACCTTGAGGAGTGCTATGAGAGGGCTCGGCAGCAGGAAGGGAGGAAACTGGCCAAAACTGCTAATTTGGTTTGAATCCGATCCCCTAATATCATGCGAAAGAACAGCAAATACAGTTGTAAGAGCAGGATGAAGTCAAATCGATACAATTCAGTGCAAATTGACCCCCCCCCCCCGCGCACACTAGATTCTCCTGTGGAGGCACAACTTAGGCGCAAAAGAAGGCTTCAGAGTTTACTAACTAGCAGGGGTCATTTCCTGTGGGAGTGCACAGGAGCAGAGCTCCGGCAGTAAGGAGCTCAGGGGGCGGGCACATGCAACAAGCCCCGCCCCCTGCTCCCAGCAGCCCTCAGTCAGGCCACGAGGAGCAAGAAACAGACAGGTAAGTTGCAGAGCCCCCTTCCCCGGCCTGCCTTCAGGTGCAAGCTCTCCCTCCTCTGCGAGGGCAGATCTGCACATTCCCCCCCCCCCCAATAGCTAGCAATCCAAAACAGCCCAGTGGAGCCTGAGCAGTGGGTGTTGCCTCCTGACACACTTCTGGTAATGTCAGGGGGTGTGGCATATGCAAATAAGTTATGCTAATGAGTTGTGCTAATGAGCTCCTGCACCTCTTTTTCTACTAAATGACCCCTGCTAACTAGTAACGATGAGTGGTGGGGCTTGAAATGTGAGAAAAGGTGTCTTGAGGGGGCTGAAAAGAATGCAAATAACTATTATCCCCCCTGCTCCATGTAAATACATGATTCAGAATAGCTGTGCTTGATATTTACTGTGCATGTTGTTCTGGGTTTTGTTTTTTAAATATGCTGCTCCTTATAACTTTATAAATTACTTGCGGTAACGTTTAACAGTAGCTGTGAGCTGTCAGATTTTAAAAAGTGAAATAAATAGAATAGACAAGAGCGAAACCGGAGAAAATATCTTTTATTTTCAATTTGGTATTAGAGAAGAGAAGAGATTGGATTTATACCCCGCCCTTCACTCGGCATCTCAGAGTGGCTCACTACCCTTCACTACCCAAAGGTGTCTCAGAGCGGCTTACAAACTCCTTTCCCTTCCCCTCCCCACAACAGACACCCTGTGAGGTAGGTGGGGCTGAGAGAGCTCTGACAGAAACTGCTCTTTTTCAAGAACAGCTCTTATCAGAACTACGGCTTGCCCAAGGTCATCCAGCCAGGTGCAAGTGGAGGAGTGGGGAATCAAACCCGGTTCTCCCAGATTAGAGTCCACTTAACCACGACACCAAACTGGAGTATAATGTAGCAGTTGGGAACAGATAAGTATGCTGTCCCTTCTACTTTATTATCTTATATGGCACATTTAAACTACAAACTGTGAGATTGTAAATCGTGAACGAACATTTTATTATAGTGTTAGCAACATGAATCAGCCTAAAGTGGTCTGAGGCAGTCCATTGTGAGATTCCTTTAAAAAAAAACCCCACCTTTGTTTTGCTAAGATGCTTTTTTAAAGATTCTGAATGTTGTCCTGGCTCAGCTAAAGATTGGATGTGGGTCCCACAGAGACGTTGGGGAGGCCCTACCAATACATACCTTGTAGAGTTCACATTTTCAAAAACTGTGAGCTGATTGAAGTCGTGGGTAACAGTGAGAGTATCGAACTAGGATCCGGGAGACCCAGGTGCAAATTCCCATTCTGCCATGAAACTTGTTGGCTATTTGCATAAAAGTAAAGGTAAAGGGTTCCCTTGCTCAAAAGCCAGGCGAGTCCGACTCTAGGGTTGCGGTGCTCATCTCCTTTTCCAAGCCGAAGAGCCAGCGCTGTCCGAAGACGTTTCCGTGGTCATGTGGCCGGCATGACTAAACACCGAGGCACATGGAACGCTGTTCCCTTCCCACCGAAGTGGTCCCTATTTATCTACTTGCAATTTCTTGCTTTCGAACTGCTAGATTGGCAGGAGCCGGAACTAGAGATGGGAGCTCATTCCGTCATGCGGCACTCGGGTCTCGAACTGCTGAACTACTGACCTTCCACAGCCTGCAGTTCAGCATCTTAACCACTTGAGCCACCGCAGCTCCATGCAGCTATTTGCATACTTTCCGCCTAACCTTCCTTACAGGGTGTTTGTGAGGATGAAATTTTACTTATTTATTTATTTATTCCTTTGTCTTATATCCTGCCCTCCCCTGCCGAAGCAGGCTCAGGGCGGCTTACATAAAATTTTAAAAACATAAAACAACACAAAATTAAAATCACCGTTAATCATGACAATTAGAGCCATTCTAAAGTGCTGAGGTGCTAGAGCTAATCTTAATAGTAGTGCAATTGCAATAGCGGACGCAACAGAAGATGTTAGGAGTAGTCATCAGGGAATGAACATAGTTGTAATTCAGCTTATTCCATCCAATTTTGCTGGCAACTTAAACTGCTGGTAATAAATTCAGGGGGTCGACCCAGCTAGGCTTGCCAAGTCCCCCCGGGGGGCGGGGAAACCCCCGCCCCAGAGGCCCGTTCCCTGCCGCCGGTGGATCGGGCCCCCGGGGGGAACCCCACCCCGACATCCACGTCACTCGGAAGTGACGCTACCACGCCGGGGGCAGGGGCAACCCTAGGCCCAACAGTTGTTAAGTGTGGCTTCTAATTAAAAGCCTGGTGGAAGAGCTCCATCTTGAAGGCCCTGTGGAACTGTAAAAGGTCCCGCAGGGCCCTGATGTCTTCTGGGAGCTCGTTCCACCAGTATGGAGCTGCCACCGAGAAGGCCCTGGCACTGGTTGAGGCCAGACTGGTGTCTTTAGGGCCGGGGAGGGTCAGATGATTTTGAGACCCTGAATGCAGTGCCCTCTGGGGAACATGTGGAGAAAGGCGGTCCCTCAGGTTTGCAGGTCCCTGACCATATAGGGCTTTAAAAGGTGAGAAGCAGTAATTTGAAGCGAATTCGGTATGTTATCGGTAGCCAGTGCAATGCTTTTAGCCACAGGTTAGATGGGTTCCCGCATGGGGAAACCCATCAAGAGCCTGGCTGCAGCATTTTGCACCAGCTGTAGCTTCCAGATTTGCACCAAGGGCAGCCCCATGTAGAGAGCATTATAGTAGTCCAGTCTCGAGGTGACCATTGTGTGGATCACTGTTGCCAGGTCATTGTGTTTGAGGAAGGGAACCAACTGCCTAATCAGCTGAAGATGGTAAAAGGCCATCTTGGCAGTGGTTGCTGCCTGGGCCTCCATTGACAAGGAGGCATATAGGAGCACTCGCAAACTCCTAACCTCCGGCTCTGGCACCAACAGAGCCCCATCGAAGGTCGGGAGCGGGATCCCTAACCCTGGACCGCTCCGGCTCAAGCACAGGATTTCCTCCTTCGTTGGATTCACTTTCAATTGGCTCATTCTAAGCCAGGGGTGGCCAAGCTTGCTTAATGTAAGAGTCACATAAAATAAACATCAGATGTTTTTCTGCTCCCCCCCCACCTCAGGCCTACCCAGGGAGGGGAACACTGGCTGTGGAAGGGGAGACTGATCAGGGAGGCATGCCTCCCCTTCACTTCCCCAGCTGCCCTGCCAGGAGCCACACAATGTGTGTGAAATAGCTGCATGCAGCTCCCGAGCTGCAGGTTGGCCACCCCTGGTATAAGCCATCCAGCTATGGCTTGTAATGTTCGGTCCAGATCTTCCAGTCTGGAGTCAGACTGGCCGCCCAACATCAGATAGAGCTGGGTGTCATCCGCATCCTGGTGACCTCCCAGCCCATGCCTCCGGGCAATCTGGGCAAAGGGGTGCATGTAGATGTTGAATAACATCAGGGAAAGCACCGCCCCTTGGGCGCACCACAGTCCAGGGGGCGCCTTCGGGACAACTGTTCCCCTACAGCCACCCTTTGTTCCCGACCCTGGAGAAAGGAGATAAGCCACTGGAAGGCAAATCCTTTCGACCCAAGTGTCGGCGAGGTGGTGGACCAGTAGCTGATAGTCAACTGTATTGAATGCTGCCAATAGGTCCAACAACAGCAGCACCGCCAATCCGCCTTGATCCAGATATCTCCGGAGGTCATCCATGATGGTGACAAGGGAGAATGTTCTATGGAAATGTTGAATGTTGCTAAAAAATCCTTGGAGGAATGGCAGGGTAAGAAATTATTTAGATGGATTTCTGGCTAAGAGAAAGAGGCTCTGGTAGAACAGAAAGGAATGCTGATTTAAAGCATACTTTAGTGGTGAACACAACATGGCCTACACTGCACTGTAAGACCCTCGGTCTACCTCTCTATCTGAACAGCAGGTATTTTTCACAAAGGGATACAAGCCGCACCCCCTTTTCCTTTAAAGGAAAGGCTTCTGCAAGCTTATAAAAGGCTAGGCTAAGTTGCATGGATGGATGAACTGGCATCGTGGGAGGTGGAGGGGAAAGAACATCATCCTGGACTCTGAACAGGAATCCAGAGGACAGTCGGTCTCTAGAAACAAAAATGGTCACTGCCAGATCTCAGCTACATATAATACAGCTTTGTATTCCCCTTTTATTCTGAACACCTCTTTATAGTGGCACTTTTTATGCTTCCCAGGGATGGTCACTGTGACTTTTCACTACAGCCCACACTGAGGCTTCTTGAGTCAAATTAAAGGTGCTGAATCAAGGGGGGGGGGGAGAGGATATATATATAAATACAGATGGTTGAATCTATTAGCTTTCAAAACAGAGGGGAAAGTAGTCGGGTTTCATCAGCCGTATACTGTATCAGAATAGGAATAATCATGCCTAGATGCAAGGTCACTTCTTTTCTTTTTGACAGGGTTAAATATTAGGCATAGGATTTGCAGGGTGCAAGCTGGTACCCTTATTCAAAATCTCTCCGGTGATGTGCTGTTCTTTTGCCTTTCTAACAGATCTTTGCAGCGTGCTACCCAAATTCCTCTACCCCTCTAACAATGTGACTTTGGAGTGCGCTCTAGGAAGCCAGTTACCATTGAACTGCACCGTGCAGCTGCCCTTTAGCCAGCACTGTGACCTTGTCCTCCACTGGATGAAAGATGACCTGCGGTTAGATGGTGCTACCACTCAATGGTAAAAAAGCTTTTATGAAGTTTGTGTAAAATGGAGACAACGGATGAACAGGATGTGTAAAAGGAAGGCAATAGGGGGGGGGGGAGACTGTCAAGAAGTCTTTGCAAACTGAATGTTTTTCCTGGGTTAAAATCAAGAGCCATTTTTCAAAAACAGACTTGTACAAGCAATTAGCCTTTGTGGAATAAGGGGCAATTGTGCAGTGTCTGTATATCATCCAGATATAACCAATTGGTAAGAATAGCAAGGTTAACTTTGGGGAGTGGAAAATATGAGTAAAGGTAAAGGTTCCCTTGCTCGAAAGCCAGTCGAATCCGACTCCAGGGTTGCGGTGCTCATCTCCATTTCAAAGCCGAAGAGCCAGCGCTGTCCAAAGACGTTTCCGTGGTCATGTGGCCGGCATGACTAAACACCAAGGCGCACGGAATGCTGTTACCTTCCCACCGAAGCGGTACCTATTTATCTACTTGCAATGTCTTGCTTTCGAACTGCTAGGTTGGCAGGAGCTGGAACTAGAGACGGGAGCTCACCCCGTCTTGCAGCACCCGGGTCTTGAACTGCTGAACTACTGACCTTCCACAGCCTGCAGTTCAGTGTCTTAACCACTTGAGCCACCGCAGCTCCCTAAAATATGAGTACTATATTTTTTAAAAAGACTATTCAGCTTCAGTGCTGGAGAACAAGAGTGTGCAAAGAAGAAAAGGTGGGTCTCAGTGAGATGTTGCTGTGATGGTGGCAGGGAATAACCTTGATAGTTTGTGCACTTCTGAAACATGAATATTCCACCATGTTAGTTTCACAGCAGAGGAGCCAGGGCCACATTATGACTTTTGGCACTTTTGCCTTTGTGGGCCCTTCCAACCATAATAATATCAATATTAAAATTATTTTTGATATAACTTTAAATACTTTAAATACTTAAACATTTTATTTTTTCTGCTTTATGCAAAATTTAATAGGTTTTCATAGGTACAAAAATTTCATTCTTTGCTGAGAAAAAAAAATTTTTTTTGACCCTAAAAGTTATTTTTTCTTCTGATTTTAAAAGAAATTAAAACATTTTCATGGGCTCCTAAAAGTATTGTGGGCCCTAGGCACTGTGCCTATTGTCCGTAATGGATTAGTCGGCCCTGAGAGGAGCACTGTTTCCATAAAGAAGTTTAGTTTAAATTTATATATATCACCAGAAGTGTGTCAGAAGGCAACATCCACTGCTCAGACTCCACTGGACTGTTTTGGATTGCTAGCTATGGGGGGGAGGTGGAACGTGCAGATCTGTCCTCACAGAGGAGCAAGAGCTTGTACCTGAATAAAACTTGGTCTTAAAGGTGCCACTGGACTGTTTTGGATTGCTAGCAATGGGGGGGGGGGAACGCGCAGATCTGCCCTCACAGAGGAGGGAGAGCTTGTACCTGAAGGCAGGACGGGGGGCTCTGCAACTTACCTGATTGCTTCTTGCTCCTCGTGGCCCGACTGAGGGCTACTGGGAGCAGGGGGTGGGGCTTGTTGCATGTGCCCGCCCCCGGGGTCCTTACTGTCAGAGCTCTGCTCCTGTGCGCTCCAGCAGGAAATGACCCCTGTATGTATGTATATATGTGTGTGTGTATATATATATATATATGTGTGTATATATGTGTGTGTATATATATATATATATGAGAGAGGTGATCACCAGGAATGTCATGATCATCTACCAATAGGTGGCCATGAACTCATGCAAAGTTCCATACATCATTTAATATTAAATAATGGGATGGAAATGCTGGTTGGGAGGAATAATACTTTCCCATCAGCAAAGATTTACATTTTTAGCAATAAGGAATTCTCTGTTGCAACTACACAGTGGAAATGCTTATTTGAAAGAAGACATTTGGATCTACAGCAAGTACTGAGCAATCCCAGCCCATTCATAGAAAAATAATTCAGGAAAGTCCCAAATAAGGTGAACGTTTGCAGAATAGAGACTGAGCAGTCAATTTTCTATCATACAATACCTTCATGCTATAATAATGACTGTATTCCTAGAGCGTTGAATAATATATATAGAGCGTTGAATAATGATGGTGCTCATGGCCCATCCATGTTCAAAATTCAGTGTTTCATAAAGAGACACAGGGCAGAGCTCCACTAACCCGCTCTTCAGTCAAGCTCTTAGCAGGAATTCCGTGGTGTTTTTTCCAATCTTTTTCTTTTAAATAATATAAACTCAAATCTTTTTGATTCGTCAGGTTCAGTGACAATGCAACAGAGATCTTTATTTCCAGCATTTTGGATGTGAATGTGACTACTGATGAGAATTGCGGCGTTTTTGCCTGCGTGGTTAGAAACAGCACAGCGGTTTTCACACTGCAAAAATCAGGTATTGTTTCATTATATTGCAAATGGGACTGGTTCTTTCTTGAAGGACTTATTAAAAGACTTTAAGAAAGATTCTGCCTACTGCTCCATGTATTCTACCTAGATAAAAGTCCCACCAGTATTTCTAAAACATCAGGGGAGGACAAAATATAGCCTTGTTGTATGCCATCCACATGGTGATACTATGGCCGAATCTGCATTTTCATTTTTAAAGCAGTCTTGATGCCGTCTTTCTTTATACTAGTGTGATGCTTTTTTCAAAGTGGTACGAAAAAATCTGCTATTTTTTTCTGCTTCCTGGCCGGGAATGTTACTGTTCCCCTTCTTCTCTAGCACGCCCAGCATTTGCCGGCACCCATTAGCTTTACACAAGGCAATAAATTACTTAAGGCAACAAGCCAACAAGCTATAAACTTCTCTTTACATTCAAAGAGAAGGATTTTCTCAGCTTTCAGTTTTGCCCAGCTTTTGGTTAAACAAGAAAGCAAAAATAGCCAAAAAACTGTAAAGACTGGGTGTTTAGTTTGCAGAATGTATGTATGTATGTATGTAGAAGGGATCTTTCTCTAACTTTTCAGGCAATATAAAAATCACAAAACAAGATAAAATAATTCACTCTTAGCTTGTCAAACATTCCTCTATGTGCCGTCAGAAGGTAAACAGAGCAGATAAGCCTCCGATTAGCACTTGGGGGGGCTTAGAGTTAGGCTTCCCAAGTCCCAGGGGGGCGGGAAACCCCCGCCCCAGAGGCCCGTTCCCTACCACCGGCGGATCGGGCCCCGGGGGGAACCCCACCCCGACGGGCACGTCACCTGGAAGTGACATGACGATGCCGGGCATGCTGGGGGCGGGGCCACGGTCATCCGAGGGAAAACTCTATGGTTTTCCCTCGGATGGTCATGGCCCCGCCCCCAGCGTGCCCGGCGGCGTCATGTCACTTCTGGGTGATGTGTGTGCGGCGCGCGCTTTGCACGCTCAAGCCGCCAGCCGGGAGTCCTCTGCTGCGGCGCGACGCTGGACTTGGCAACCCTACTTAGAGTGCTTTTAAGTACATCCATTTGAGCTGGAGAGAAGCCGCAATCATGACGGAGCCGAAACCATAGGACAATAAAATAATCCAGACAGCAGAAATTATAACAGTGCAGTCGGAGAGTGAAACCCAAAGAGACGTGGACATCTTTTTTGGAGACGGAGCGAGAGTGTAGCCGAAGCAGTGGAAAATACCAATGCAGATTCCACCTATGTGTGGCTCTTGCTGCTGAAGATGCAGAGGCAGCAACAATAGAGCATTAATGTGGCAATTTCTCCCTCTCTTTCTTCTCTTCAGCTCCCTACATCTGCCACCCCCCATAGCTACTGTACAATAATGTTATGGTTCTTTTGCCACAACCTACGAGCTCCTCTGAATTCCCAGTTTTCATTTTTAAAAAAGTAAGCCCTTTTCACAGCACGATTAAAAAAAAAAAAGGAAAGGTGCACTCTTTATGCTGCAAAAAGGTCTAGAGACTTACGTTTTAAAAGGAGATTGTCGTACTAGATCATTAAAACATTATTGTGCTGTAGTGATCTGGAAACTGCTGAATAAAAACGTAAAACTTGAAAAAGCTCTCCACTGGTGGTAGTTGGTGGGGAATAGTGGCTATATGGAACTGATAAAGAGAAATTGGCACCGATGTGTGGTAGAACTTCAAAAATGTGCACTTTGCCATCCAGACAGGATCCAAAAATATCATATCAACCCAGGTTTGGGAAAGATTACATCAAAGCAGGGGAAAAACTCAGGAAGTAGACAGTTTGGTTATGATACCTTGTGGATGTTCTAAAGAACCGACCTCCAGTCTAGATGTGAAACTAAAGCAAAATGTCATTGTGGAAGCACCCCAGATCTGCTGTCTTGTTTGGAGGGAATGCAGTTTTGAAGATCGTGTTCAGAAATGTTGTGTGTCTCAAAGAATTTTGGAAACTATTTCAGACTTTCCCTTCTCTATATAGAAATTTGATTGCTCTTACTTCCTTAGCTGTAGAGGCAGAATATTTGCTGCTATTTTTTTCCTTTGCTTTTATACTGCATTTATTTATTTTTGCTTGTTTTTTGTTAGTAATGCAACATTTTATTTAACAGGAAACAATCAGCGATCACACAGTGAACTTAGCAAGTCAGAAAAAAACTGTGTGGAGGACACTTAAGAAAGGCAAACAATACTGAAAAAATTTACTAATAGGTAACTCAATAAGGAGTAATATCACAAACACAATAATACTAATGAATATTTGCTAATAGGTAACTCAATGAACCTTTGTATATTCTTAGTTCTTTTAAAGTATTTTTTGTAATCTTCGAGGTTCTTAATATTCTTGCCTATACTTAGCCTCTACTGAGGAAGACTTTTGAAATGAAGGTTTGAATATCCGGAGTCTTTGTCCATTGCAGACTTACCTGTTGGATTATTTATTGTATTTTGGGGTGTGATATTACTCTTCATTGAGTTACCTATTAGCAAATATTCATTAGTATTATTGTGTTTGTGATATTACCCCTTATTGAGTTATCTATTAGTAAATTTCTTCAGTATTATTTGCCTTTCTTAAGTGTGCCTCCACACATTTTATTTAACCTCACTGTGTGTTGCATTGGCACATCAAAGACTACACCTGCTCCTTGGATGATCCTGCCTGCTTTAAAAGGTTATTTTACCCTAATTGCAGCAGGGTGGCTAAAGGTCTCCAAGCTATATTTTCCAGTTTTCAGAACTGCCTGCAGTAAAAGCTGCCTCAGGTGCTGGCTATGTAACCCTGTTGCAAGCCTAAGACCCTGTGTTGGTTTTAGGGATTCAGTTTGCAAAGCAATCTTGTGGTACCATCATCTATGAATCTGACGACAGAAATTACCACATGATGGCACCAGCATACAATGAAAACCTTCCTGACATATTAGTCACTGCTTTTCCAGTTACTCTGCTTTGAAATTAATTATGCATCCGGACAACATGTTTTTCTGTTTCTGTTTAGCATGCCTGAAACTTAAAAATCCTCTGTCTGGAAGTTCCTTTGGACTGCTGAAACAATTTCAAGATTGTAGCTTGGGTTTATTCTAAAATAACATCATGATAAGTGTTTAGATCAGGTTTCTTCTGCAAATGGTCTATTTAAACAGTGCCTTTTAAAATTGTTATGCTAGAAGTCACTGTGAAAGGGTTACATACACACACACACAAAAGAGATTTAGTTAGCTGTGAAGGCTATGGAGAATGTAGTTCATAGGGGTGGGGCTTGTTGCATGTGCATGCAACAAGCCAGCACAAAGCAAAAATCTGTAATCTCGGCTCATTTGATTTATTTCTGCAAACATGTCTTGTGAATAGGGATGCTTACAAAATCTGGAATAACATGGTGCTAGGATAAATTTGTTTTTTTAATAGCTTCTGCTTATCTTCTCATCATTACCTACAATTGCTTGTTTCAATATCTGTTTTAATCAATCAATTGTTATCTCTTTGCTAATATGTAGTTGCCCCCCCCACTCGTTATTGTTATATTACTCGATGCAGGGGTCATTCCGTAGAAAAAGAGGTGCAGGAGCTCATTAGCATAACTCATTAGCATAACTTATTTGCATATGCCACACCCCCTGACAGCACCGGAAGTGTGTCAGAAGGCAATACCCATTGCTCAGGCTCCACTGGACTGTTTTGGATTGCTAGCTATGGGGGGGGGGGAACGTGCAGTTCTGTCCTCGCAGAGGAGGGAGAGCTTGTACCTGAACAAAACTTGGTCTTAAAGGTGCCACTGGACTGTTTTGGACTGGGGGCCCGGGGGGGGGTGCTCTGCAACTTACCTGGCTGCTTCTTGCTCTGACTGAGGGCTGCTGGGAGCAGGGGGTGGGGCTTGTTGCATGTGCCCGCCCCCTGGGCTCTTTACTGCCGGAGCTTCGCTCCTGTGTGCTCCTGCAGGAAATGACCCCTGACTCGATGCATTTGTCCTTTAGAGACCACACCACCCTGCTGAGCATCCCACAACCACTGTGCAGACTTATACAGAACAGTGCTATGAACAAAGTTCTTCTCTTCCTTTCTCACTTCCCATGTACCATGTAATTGACTGCTTGTCATGTATATTGAAGGAAGTGCCCTTTTCTGTTACAGTTGAGGCTGCTGGACACTTGGGTGCTGTGCTAGTTGCATTCTTCATCCTGACACTGTTGCTGCTAACGAGCGTTACATACGTGAAGTGTCGTCTGAATGTGCTGCTGTGGTACAGGAACCGTTATGGCGATCTGGAGATTAATGGTAAACCCTTGGGGTGGGGTGTTACTGGCCTTTCCCCCTTGATTAAGAGTATTTTATGCTATGGGAAGTAGTTGAGGGGATTTGCATAATGGAATCTTGACTCTAGCACCAAGACAGTCTACGATAGCTTCTCCCAAAGGAAAGTTGTACGATGGTAGAACTAAAGTGACATTACAGTCTTCCTGCCATATCTGAATGGGATCCAAGCATTCAGTGTGAGGGAGGGGCAAGGCTCCCCCCCTTTTTGTAGTGCTTATGGCAGTGTAGCAGTGCAATCCCAAACAGTTACACCCTTCTAAATCCATTGAACTCAGTGGACTTAGAAGGCTGCAACTTGGTTTAGGATTGCACTGTAGTTTAGTTTACCTAGCACGTCATTCATTTGCATGGGATCTACCTCCAAGGAGAGTCTAAGGCAGGGGTGTCAAACATGCGACCCGGGGACAGGTCAGGCCCCCGGAGGGCTTCTTTCAGGCCCGCAGTAGAACTGGCTGTCTTCTGCTTCTTCTTCCAGTTCCGCTGCTGCTGCGTCATCGTAGGTTTGCAGTTTACAGATACACACCTGAACAGCATACTCAAGATTGCAACAGCACAGACATTTTGATGCGATAATTCAGAGCAAGGGGTGTCAGTTATCAGACACTGTGAAATAAACAAAAGGTTGCAAGACTGCTAACATTTTAAGCATATTTTTATTTTAAGTTTTAAAAACCCTTTGTGTTTGTGTCCTCTATAAAGTTTATATCTCCGCTACCGGGCATTACATTTTATGACACACATGGCCCGGCCCAACAAGGTCTCATTTATGTTAGATCTGGCCCTCATAACAAATGAGTTCAACACCGCTGGTCTAAGGTAAAATTGCAAAGTTAGTCTTGCCCCATCTGTGAAATTCTACAGAAGATGTACTCTCAGTGTTAACATTGGTCTACACTGGAAAAAATAAAGATATCATGACATGAACTGTATTTCCTCCTATTTCCTCTCTCTGTTTCTTTCCACAGATGGCAAGCTCTATGATGCCTATGTGTCTTATGCTAACGCAACAGATGACATAAAGTTTGTGAACTTCATAATGAAGCCACAGCTGGAAAATCGTTATGGTTACAAACTCTTCCTAGATGATAAAGATGTTCTGCCCAACTCAGGTAGAGAACTGCTCCAACACCTTGTTTAATGTTTTCCTATGACAAACACCCTTGCTATTGAATTCTGCTTGATAGTCAGAAATTGATTCGTTAGCTTGAGCACCTTGATACCACTAGTTTAACTCAGATGGGGTTGTATATAAGTGGGTTTATTTGTAATGTGGTAACTCAGCATTGAGGAACAAACTAGGAAAGACACCATGAAATGCATGATCAGCTCCCCTATGGTTGATGGAGGTTTGTAGCTCAAAGCAGCAGAAGGAACAGCAGTGGCGGCCATATTAAGATTAGGAACGTGGTACAGGGGGAAGTGGGTGCTTGCTTGGCTCAAGTGGTTAAGACACTGAACTGCAGGCTGTGGAAGGTCGGTAGTTCAGCAGTTCGAGAACCGAGTGCCGCATGATGGAGTGAGCTCCCATCTCTAGTTCCAGCTCCTGCCAACCTAGCAGTTCGAAAGCAAGAAATTGCAAGTAGATAAATAGGTACCACTTTGGTGGGAAGGTAACATCGTTCCGTGCGCCTTGGTGTTTAGTCACGCCGGCCACATGACCACGGAAACATCTTCGGACAGCGCTGGCTCTTCGGCTTTGAAACTGAGATGAGCACTGCAACCCTAGAGTCGGATTCGACTGGCTTTCGAGCAAGGGAACCTTTACCTTTACAGGGGGAAGTGCTGTTTGTTGCGGTTTGGCCCGTGGGATGGAACATATTAGCACCACGTGTATAGCTTTTCTATATGGAGAAATATCAGCTGGGGGACTCTAAATCAGGAGAATGGTGTGGAGAGAATATAAAGCTCCCTTGTTCCAGTGCCACGACTTTGATCTTATTCTCTCTCACATTCTCATACGATTGCTGTTAGCTTTTTTTTTTTTTTAAGTGAGAGTCTATTCATTGATTTCCCATTTATCATCTAGTTAGATCCTAGCCATGTATACTTGGACTATTCTTGGGACTGGTTGTTCTATCTAATAGTTTTTCTTTTATCTGTTCCTGTCCCCCCCCCCCCCCCCCCCCCGGGCACATACTTGGGAAGTATTCATGGCTTATGTATGCAGTGGAACTCAAATAGCTGTGAACATACCAAATTACCCCTACACTCAATGCACCCCTCTTAACATTCTTCTGTACTTTTACTTTGGAATGTATGCATCCAATAGACCACAAACACAAAAATCCTGTACAACACTCCACCAGCATAAAACTGGTGATAGCAAGAGTGGGAGGGAGAAAGCACGTCCAGGAAGCTGGGACCATAATTATGCCCATAATGAGTGCTACTCACTCAAGAAGATGGAAAGTGTAGTGCAAAAAGGGTATTCTCCAGGTACTGTGTCACCTTTCTGGAGATGCACTATGAAAATGGGACAAACCTGATAAACCATTTATCAGAATACAGGTATTCTTGGTATGCCAAGAAACACCGTCCATCCTACAAACAAACCCCCATCTTTTGACTGTGCTCTGAAGAATAGAATGAAGATGTGCCTAAGGCTTGGTTTCTTTTTGAAGGCACAGGCACCCATTTTATCCAAAGCAAATAGTGTCATTTGAAGTGTCATCTCTCCTTATATATAACTGAGTAAGGGAGCGGAGAAAAAATGTGCACCGTCAGCCATTGGCCTGCCAGCTGCCGCGGGAGGCGAACACTGCGAGTGAACGCTGCCGCCAGGAGCTGGGGAAGGGAGGCTGTGGGGCTGCGCGGGGGCCGGCGCCAGGAGGACGCAGCAGCCCTGGAAAAGCGGAATGTCAGTGAGGGGGATGGCAGAGGCCGGCGACGGCATGTGAAGAGCTCATTCCCGAACGGCCGCCCGGTCCGCCTCGCTCCACCACCTTCTTTGGCGAGGGGGGGCTGTGCCGGGGCCGCCTGGCCTCAGGGACGGGGGAGGTGGCCACCGCACCCGGGGACTGGTAGGCGGCGGCTTCCCTCCCGCCGTGCCGACCACTGCCTCCATGCACTGCGCGACAACGATCCAGTGCGGCCCGAGGCACTTGCCCTGGCCGCGCACGTCTTCGCTCTCCTAACTTTCTGCTGGTGAGAGGCAAAGTCCTTCAGTAGGGTGAGATTGTGGCCCCGCCAAGCGCGAGGCCTGTTTCTGGTGGCCATACCGGCCTTCCCTCGCCTGGGGCGGCCTTCGCCGGCCAGGCTTCAGGCCCTACATTGGAGGGAACTCCGCCGGCCCTGGCCATGCTTGGGGGCGGGGGAGGCCACCACATGCCATGCCCCGGCCCTGCTTCGCTGGGCAGGCCCAGCCCCCTTGCTCTAAGCCGACAGCTCTCCCTAGGGCTCGTTGTCTCCCCCCGCAACGGGCATTTCCCCTAGTTAAAAACTAAAGAGAATGGGGTGGCATTAAGGAATTGACTCCTTTCTTCAGGGCATCTGTTTGGAACTGATGTGATTTCTTTTGTTAGGCTGATGATCAGTGTTTCTGCTAAGGTGTGCTAGGGGGCACTGGTGCACAACATTTTAGCTCCAACTCAGGAATTTTAAGCTTTTGCTCACAATAAGGCATTTCCCCCTCCATTGGAAACAATAAGGGATGGGGGCACCTCCTTTTGGGGCCCATAGAATTGGACCCCCTGGTCCAATCTTTTTGATACTTGGGGGGGGTTGAGGAGAGGCACTAGCTGGTGTGCTTCTACCTCAAAAAAATACCCCCCCCGATACCCCCAGATTGATTCTCCATTATAGCCTATGGAGCCCATTGACTATAATGGTCCCCATAGACTATAATGGAGCTGGAAAAATAGGTTATTATTTTTTGCACACCCGTTATGGTTTTCAGTGTGATTTGTAAGCTGCCTCGAGTCATAGGAAAAGTGAGATATAAATGTTTGACTAAATAAGTAGTTTGGGCAGCTTGATAACATTTAAGCAGCTTCCTGTTTGTTAGGTTAGGCAGGGTTCTGACAGTGATTGTTCCACTTCTGTTATATTTGACCTGTAATTTGTCATATTTCACTAAAAAAAACCCCCCAGAGTAGACTGGAAGAGTTCCCCCCCCCCCAAGTGCTGGTATGTTTTCTAAGGCTCAGCGCAGGGTGACAGTCTGAGGCCAGGTCTACCAATATAGTGGACAGGGGAGGGTAGACCTGTTCTCTGGAGGCCTGGTCTACCCCTATAGAAGGCAACATTTTCTGTAATGAAATTTGACTTGATTCTGTTTTCTCTTATAATGTTTAAATTATTCTTAAAATGTGGTTTGAAAGAATTCTTTCTGAGATTTTTACAAGGTTATGGAAGTAATCCAATGGAAGTCAAATGTAGACTCACAACTTTAATGCTACTAGCTTTTTTCGTTCACAAGGTAGAATTTTTGCTCACAACACTGTGGAGCTTAGAGGGAACATTGTCACTGGTGATTCCTTCTAGTACAGGAGGAGGGTGAGTGCCGAACTAGTGGCGGGCTAGGCATTGGGCCTTTGCCGAAAAGAGATTCAACTGTCTGCCTTTTCCCTAGAGCCTTCTGCAGATCTGATCATGAATGTCAGTCGGTGCCGTCGCCTCATTGTTGTTCTTTCTAATGCTTACCTGGAACAGGAATGGTGCAACACTAATTTCAGGTAACTGGAGGACCACCAAGAGAGACAATTGTTTGCTGTTTTATTGGATCTTCTTGGGCAGCTTTCACTAAAGTGGGAGGGTCCTGTCAGCTACACTGGTGCAGTTGTTACCCACAGTGTCCAAAAATTCATGAATATTGTGATTTTAAATGTTTTATTTATTATATACTGTATTGTATTTTGCACTCGGCTTTGCCGCATGTGAGCTGCCCTGAGCCTTTGGGAGGGCGGGATATAAAACAAACTAATAAATAAATAAAATAAATAAATATCTGGAAGTGAACTATAGAAGTCTTTGAGATTTTCAATCTCTTAAACATTCTTCTGAAGTTTAACCAAATGGGGTTGAATCTCATTAAAATCAGTGGAACCTCTGAATGAATTCTTGAGGTGCCTGGATCATAGTAGTTCGGTTGGGTGCTGAGGAGTTCTACTAATGCCTGAGTGAAGTAAATTTCCTTATGACTCTCTAACTACTGCTTTTCTCCCATTTCCAGGGAAGGTCTGTGGAGACTGTTGGAACTGTCTCAGAGGCCAATCTTTGTTGCCTTCGAGAGCCAGTACAGGGAAATAGCGCATCCAGCCATTGATTTGCTGAAACAGCACAAGAGCACGGTGACTCTGCTGATGTGGCGTGCTGGTTCCATGGTAAATTGTGGGCTGCAAGCCTCTTGCTTCCTTTTCTCAGCAGCAAAGTAATATTTGAAGCTGTTCAAGAATCATAGAACCAGGGGTCATTTCCTGCAGGAGTGCACAGGAGCGGAGCTCCGGCAGTAAAGAGCCCAGGGGGCGGGCACATGCAACAAGCCCCACCCCCTGTTCCCAGTCAGAGCAAGAAGCAGCCTGGTAAGCTGCAGAGTCACCCACCTGCCCGCCTTCAGGTACAAGCTCTCCCTCCTCTGTGAGGGCAGATCTGTGCATCCCCCCCCCCATAGCTAGCAATCCAAAACAGTCCAGTGGTACCTTTAAGACCAAGTTTTATTCAGGTACAAGCTCTCCCTCCTCTGTGAGGACAGTTCTGCACGTTCCCCCCCCTCCAATAGTTAGCAATCCAAAACAGTCCAGTGGTGGGTGTTGCCTTCTGACACACTTCTGGTGATGTCAGGGGGTGTGGCATATGCACATAAATTATGCTAATGAGGTATGCTAATGAGCTCCCGCACCTCTTTTTCTACGAAGTGACCCCTGCATAGAACTCAACTTCTTGGTTTTTGATGAAGGCCCTCTGCAATTCCTTGACATAGCAATGCATGCACTAATGACATTCTGCTTCTGTTTGGAGTGTAGAGATCGCATGGCTGCTACTTTTATTATTTATGTGCTGAATGTGAAGTCTGGCCAGTGTGTGTCTTAGGGGATACCAAAAGGGTATTTCTCCTATGAACTCAGCCTAGTTGAGAGCCGATTGACAACTGCTCCTGAGGCCGTTGCGTGGAAACCACTGGTAAGGGTGAACTCTGACTGATGCTGAAAATGTGGAGGAGAAAGTCAGATGAACTTGTAATGACCTAGATAAAAAACAGCAACAACAAGCCACAGGGAGGCACCAGCATCTGAGAAATGAGAAGCGGCAGCTTCACCCGGAGAGCTCTTTTAACACAAGGGCTGTACAAAGTCAGGAGACAGTGACAGATTCAGAAGGCTTTCCCCCTCCATTCCAGCCGTTTAGACACTTCTGATTATATCTGCTATATTTGTTATCATAGATCAGCGATAAATGGTCACATCTTTTTGACTCTCAATACTGCTTGCAGTTGCACATCAAAGCAAGAGATCAGCAAAGAGTATAAGAGAGCTTATTTGCATCATAAAAAATATGCAGTCTAATATTATTGATAATTGACATGTTGATAATCCAGAATGTTTTTGCAGCTGAAAAACTGGTCGTTATGAGTCCTTTATTAGGACGTGGCACACATGAGATCTTGCAATATGTAATAATTATACACATGATTTGCACATGGATTACTGGCAACTGTTTACTTTTATCATTTCCCTTTCCCTAAAGCATTTCTAAGAAGCCCTTTGGTCCCATAAAAACCTTTGCCTGCCATTCCCTTCACATACTGGTTATTCCAGCATCCCACCTACCCTACTTGAACTTAAACATTTCTCATTCCTGGACCACCCTCCTCCTAAGGGTGGTACAAGATTTCACAAAGTAAGAAAAAACAAGAAGGCATTTCCGCTTTCACAGATACATCGTCGGGTCTTGTGAGAAATGAGGGGAAAGCTGGTAAGCCAGTTATGGGAACTGATACGGACAGAGAAGTTGTGCAACAGATATCCAGCTGTTTTTCCAGAGAACCGTGGCACTTACAAACAAAACCGCCCATGTGCAGATAAGCTTCAACTTGTCATGGTTGTGAAGAAAAGTTTTGAAAACATGTGGGCAGTTTGTCTGCTAAAAGCTTATACATTAAACTGAATCAATGTGAGGCTTTCATTAGTCAGGGTGCTGGTCTAAATTCACATCCTGTACCTCCCCTAGCCTGGTCCTTTTCACCCCTGTTGCCTGCCATGTTCTATAAGGTTACTTAATTTGTATAATTTAAGCAACTTTCCATTTCTGTACCCCAGCATTTGGCTTATGTTAGCAAGAATAGTGTAAGATAGAGATTTACCATAGAAATCAAGACAGCGGCTAGAGAAGAAGAAGAGATTGGATTTATACCCCGCCATTCACTCGAAGTCTCAGAGCGGCATGCAATAGCCTTCCCTTCCCCACAACAGACACCCTGTGAGGTAGGCGGGGCTGAGAGAGCTCTGACAGAAACTGCTCTTCAGAGAACAGCTCTGAGAGATCTGTGACTACCCAAGGTCACACCAGCAGCTGCATATGGAGGAGTGGGGAATCAAACCCAGTTCTCCCAGATTAGAGTCCGCTGCTCTCTATATTTTTAGAACACAATTTTAATGACAACTTAAAAGCTTTTAATAGCAGTTGCTGGACAAGAGCATCAGGTCTAAGCTTCATGTCACGTGAACACATAAAGATGCCATATACTGAATCAAACCAGGGCTTTTTTTGTAGAAAAAGCCCAGCAGGAACTCATTAGCATAATAGGCCACACCCAACAGCAGAAACTCATTAGCATATTAGGCCACATCCCCATGCCTTCCCTTGGCTTACCTGGGCACCCCACAGCTGCGGGGAGCCCGGGCAAGCTGACCCTAGGCTGGGGAAGGCATGGGGAGGCATTTAAATGCCTCCCCAATCCTTCCAGGGGCCCCCCGGCTCTCCCGCCTTGGAGTTGCTGGGTGGGTCACTCTCCAGGCCTTCCCTCTGTAGCCATGCATGCAGAAATTTTGGCTGTAGAGGGCATGGCCAACTCTGAAGCCAGCCGGAACTCCGTTCCTGTGCGTTCCTGCCCCAAAATAGCCCTGAATCAAACCGTTGGTGCGACAAGGTCAGTATTATTTATGCAGACTGGCACTAGCTCTCCAGGGTCTCAGGCTGAGGTCTTTCACAGCACCTCTTATCTGATTTTTAAAAAACTAGAGATGCCGGGGATTGAACCTAGGACCATCTGCATCCATACTGAGCCACAGATCTTGACCATTCCCCCCCCCCATTTCTTGTGTGTGTGTGTGTGTGTGAAGTGCCATGAAGTTGCAGCCAACATATGGTGAACCCATAGAGTTTTCAAGGCAAGGCATGGACAGAGGTGGGTTTGCCATGGCCTGTCTCTGCACAGCAACCCTGGACTTCTTTGGTGGTCTTCCATCCAAGCACCAACCATGGCCAACCCCGCTTAGCTGGCTTCCAGGATCTGACCGGATCGGGCCAGCCTAGGCCAGCCATTCTTTGCTCAGACCTTAAAAACTCCACTGAACAGCCTCTTCCAAAACAAAGCAACAGGATAGGACTTTATATCTAGTCATCATTACTAAATTGTTTGATTCAATAAATACAATGGATTGCATTCCATCAGAGTGGAGTCTGGTCATAGTGCTCTCGTTTGTCAAGGAACAGACTCAAATGAGCCTGCAGATTATAGACCAATCAGTCTGATGGACATCTCAGCAAAATTATGTACACTATTTTAAGTTTGAAGCACGGGCTGTGTTGCACAGAACCAGCTATAAAGCTGGCTATTTGACGCTGGGCAATTGTTTCATAGTTGTCCATTTAATTTGTAAGACGGTTAACATAAAAGAAACAACGCTCTTTGCAGCTTTCATAGCTTTAGGACTGCTTTTGGTTACATTAACAGAGGCAAGTTCTGAGAGAAACTTCCTAACACTGACAGCTGTTACCCTTTGCTGATTTTGAAAAGCATTATACTAACACAGCAAGCTGTGAGAGTTCGATTTTTGCCTCCAATACTGGGACTGTGGTCCAGCTGTATTCTGGAGTCCGGTAATGCCAGCCAAGGTTGTATATCTATGCCTTTCTTTTTCAAAAGTTCTGTAATGCCTTAATTAAAAGGAAATAATTTCTTCCCACTTAGGGTCAGTGAGAGAGAGCCATGCTGATGTTATGGCCCTCATGTTTCCTGTGCAGATTGTTAGCATTTTAAAGTGAGTTCTGGCACAAGGGCTTATTTAAGTCTAAATGATTAACATCCTTGTCTTGGGCTCTAGACCAGGTCATCAAAAATTGTGTATGTACATCAGTTGTTTTGAACAAACTAAATCCGCTGCCGAATATGTCACCTTGACCCTGTTTGGGTGGCGAGCCTATTTTGGCTCATCCGTGGAGCCAAATGGACCCAATGCGGCTTCAGATGGCTCTCCGGGATCCGATGCCCCCAGGCAGCTCGTTAGATGAGCTTGTTGAAGACTGGCATAACCAACTCTCAAGGGCCATTGATGAGATCGTTCCCCAACGCCCTCTGAACCCTCGCTCTAGGCTCACTCCATGTTTTACCCAGGAGCTGTGGCTGATGAAGCACGGGCTGAGACAGAGAGACAGCGGTGGCATGCTCGCGATGAAGCTACAAGAACATTTTATAGGCCGTTTATGAGATCCTACGAGGTGGCAGTCAAAGCTGCAAAGAGAGAGTACTATGTGGCTGTGATTGCATCTGCAAGCTCGTGCCCAGCCCAATTGTTTAGAACAATTCGATCTATTACTACTTTGCAGCAAGGCAAGCAAAATGTAGGGAATTGGCTATTGGCTGTGAGGCTTTTGCGAGCCATTTTGCAGATAAAGTCTTGTCTCTCCACCGCAACCTCCCCGCTACAGTTGATACAGTGAGCGAGCTTGAGGTTCCACGCACATCTTCTGGTCTGCTCAGCTTAGAGGAAGTCGACAAACTGCTCCTAACTGTATGCCCTACCACTTGCTCCCTCGATCCATGCCCATCGTGGCTAATTAAGGTTGGCCACGAGGGGTTTTGAGGTGCCTTGTGGGAGATGATCAAGAAGTCCCTCCTGGAGGTACTGTTCCTGGAGGCACCAAGGAAGCAGTGGTCCGCCCTCTCTTGAAAAAGCCATCTTTGGACCCAGCCAAATTGTCTAACTATCGGCCAGTCTCCAACTTGCCCTATTTGGGCAAGATAATAGAGAGGGCAGTGGCAAGTCAGTTACAGGGCTTTTTGGATGATGTTTCCATTCTAGATCCCTTCCAGTCTGGCTTTCACCCAAGTCACGGGACGGAGACAGCATTGGTCGCCCTCACGGATGACCTCCGGAGGCATCTGGGTCGAGGTGGATCAGCAGTGCTGTTGTTGGATCTGTCAGCGGTGTTCAACACAGTCGACCACCAGCTACTGACCCACTGCCTCTCCGACACTGGAATTATGGGGCTGGCCTTGCAGTGGCTTGTCTCCTTTCTCCAAGGTCAGGGATAAAGGGTGGCACTTGGGGAACAGCTGTCCCAGAGGCACCCACTGGGTTGTGGTGTGGCTCAAGGGGCAATGCTGTCCCTGATGCTTTTTAACATCTATATGCGCCCCCTTGCCCAGATTGCCTGGAGGCATGGGCTAGGATGTCACCAGTATGCGGATGACACCCAGCTCTGTCTGTTGTTGGGTGGCCAGTCTCACTCCAAACTGGAAGATCTGGACCGGGTGTAACAAGCTGTGGCTGGTTGGCTTAGGCTGAGCCGACTGAAATTGAGTCTGACAAAGACAGAGGGTCCTGTGCCTGAGCCAGGGCAGTCCAAAGGCAGGGATCCCACTCCTGACTTTCAATGGGGCACCATTGGTGCCAGCGCTGGAGGTTAAGAGTTTGGAAGTGCTCCTCGATGCCTCCTTAACAATGGAAGCCCAGGTAGCAGCCACTGCCAAATTTGAAGAAATTTGAGAAATAAATAAATATAAATAAAACTCAAAGAGGTATGCAAAGCTCATGAAAGATACTATTGAAGGAATCTAACCAGAGGGAGTTAAGGGACTGTCCTTTGGGGGACGATCATGGTGGTTCGTGCCTTGCGGACCAAGAGGGTCCTCGGGAGAGTGCCGTCTCTCAGGCAGAGCTGCTGGAACTTTCCCACAAATATCCTTCGGGAGGGCATTGCGTGTGACTGATCCAGCATGCGCGTGATCGAAGCCTGTGTTTTTCTTCTTGCTGCTAGATGCCTTCATCTGATTTCTGGAAGGAACTGTGCCTTGCCCTGCCACGGAAAATGTCCTCTCGAGGCCTCAGAGGAGACCCCCAAACCCATCTCCAGGAAGATAAGGATCCCATGTTGATCATCCACAGCAACTACCTGGATTTCCGAGGGGAATCTCACCCTGAGGGAGACACTGGTAACGGTACCATTTTTATCTTAGCTCTACCACTGTACTTTTGAAGGAGTGAGACTGAAGTAAGCTAATCAGAGTAAATAACACAGCAACAGGACACAAGGTCTGCTGTAGATTTACTGGTACTGCTCTTAGATTTCAATTACTAATGGATTTTTAAAAAATACATTACACTGTGTTCAAAATAAGAAAAAATACATTACACTGTGTTCAAAATAAAGCCACAATAGCAGTTATTAGCCAGCCAAATTTCTTCCTAAACAGGAACATTTTAACCAAGGTTTTTGTGAGCTGGTCATATGAGCTTGTTTGGACAGAGTTGTGCAATGAGTATGCCACCACAGAGAAGGCTGAGTGTGACCTCATGGGGTAATTGGGTCTTTCTCCCAAACCGAAAAAGTTGGTAATTGGTTCTTTCTCCCAAACCGAAAATGACAGCCAAAATAAGAAAATTTTCGGGGGCATTAGAATACTGAAAACGAGATGAAAGTATGGACAAAGATATGTTTTTGCCACTTTGTCAGGATCCTTAGTCAGGTTACGCAACACAGGGCTTCATGAGAAGATAACTGTTTATTGGTAAATCCAGTACTAGAGACACATGTACAGCTTGTGTCAGGAATGGCCGCCAACACTAGGGCCTCTGACTTATAGTGAAATCAAACATCCCCCCTGTAAGCATGAGCCAATGGTTACATCTTGCACTCATGGGCAAAGCAAGCAGGCTTAGAAAAGCTGTTAACTTTCCCAGCTGAGAAAAACTGCAGCTGGAGCATCTACAAGGTCAAGCATAAGATAGCAAACAGTTGGTGAGCCAAGGAGAGCTGAGACAGAAAACGGGAGGGCACCCCTCCACATTCCAGACCTATGACAGGGCTACCTGACATCCACATACATTCAGTGACCGAATCTGTGAAGCATATCATTGCATAGACAGGCATATTAAAGAATACACCTTTGCTAAAGTGTTCCAGCTTACCACTGGCTTGCTAGTTCTTAGGTGAGCTCATACAAGTCTTAAAGGGCTCTCCTTGCCACAACTCTGTTGCTGCCTGCCTGAATATTTTCCATCTGAACTGTGAGCTGCCTCTGTGCTTCCTTTCTGTGTTTTTATGGCTGTTTGTCTAGTTTTGACTGGATTGTGCTGCACTCTTGTGCACTCCTTCTTCGGAGTAAGTTATGTTCTGAGCAGACATGCACAGAATCAGACTGCCAGATTGATGAAGCACACTAAGGCTAGAGTCAGAAGATAGATTCTTCAGAGAATTGAAGACACTTTGAAAGTGAGAAAGTTGCTGTGTATGCTCATAGAAGCTAAACAGGTTTCTGCATTGTTTAAAAAACATGCAAAACCTGTTTGACAGGAGATTACTTTCTGAAAAAAATGAAATACATGTGTGCACAATGGAACCCAAAGCTTTTCTATCAACTGAGGCCCTTTGCAGACAGCCTATGTATTCCAATTCAGGAACTGGTTACTAATGGGTTTTTTTCTGTCATTTCAGACAGACCTATTTTAGTAACTGGTTACTAACAGAATATATTTACCTGTTTAGACAAACACGCTTCTGTCCCATTTGGGAAAGGAGCCTGAAGTGTGTTGACTCAAAACTGCTTTCTTCCAATCTTCAATCCTTCCTACTGCTTCTGAAGCGCTATGGGGTGCTGTGTAAAATGCCCCGTAGCACTTCCTGCAATGACGCCCTTTTTCTCCCTGTGCGCGATCGTCCTTTTTTTTTTTTTGAATGTTCTGTTGGGAGTGCTATGGCACTGAGGCAGGGCCACAAATCAGTGCCATAGCAACGCCACTGAGATGCCTGGACTCTGTTTCGATACACTGATATTCACTACTGCTGTCACCTGGAAACAAGTAGCTGACTGGACAGTGTGTTTAAGCGGGAGATCAGGGGCATAAGTCAATGGTGAGACAGAAGTTTGGTCGATTTTTTAAAAGTTTGCTTGAGAGGAAGTGTAGACCTCAGGCGCACACACACAAGGACACACACTCCATGGTTTGTGGGAGTTAAGGAAGAAAGGAAAGCTTGCTGGGTTTCAAAACTGTCCAGTTCCCACCCACCCACCCACCTGCGCTTGAACTCTGTATCCAGTGAGCTCCTTGTTTCCTGGTGACAGCAGTAGCAGATGTCAGTGTATCTAAGTGGAGTCCAGGCATCTCAATGGGGTTGCTATGGCGCTGCTCTGTGGTCCTGCTCCAGCGCCATAGTGCTCCCAATAGAACACTAACAAAGGAAAACCCTCTCAGGAAGATCGTGCACACGGGGGGAAACGGTGGGAAAAGAAAGCGGCGCCGTTTGAAATGACACACCGCTTCAGAGATGGCTCCTTACCGGAAGGGAAATGCTGTGTGAAACAGCCGTCCCTGTACTGGTTTACTCCATGGCAGGACAATAATGGAAACCATTCGGTTTAGAAAGGTAGTGTGAAAGGAGCTCAAGCCTCTATAGTTTGGTCAAATTGTGATTGACCTTTTCTTACACAACAATGTACTTTACCCAGCAATGTTGAAAAACTTTCACTGGCTGACAAAATTGGCTTCGGCTCATGGATCACATGTCCTTCTGTGGCTTTCAGGTGGCAGAACAGGAAGTTCTCATTGGCCCCCTTGAGAATGCTGTCTCCTTAAATGTCCTTCAGAAAGGCAAAGTAAAGAATATGGCCACATTGTTATCCCTCTGTCAAACATTCATCCTCATGAAACTACCATTGGGTGACCCAAATATGCATACATCCAGTGTTCCCTCTACGCTGAGTTAGTGAGAGCTAGCTCACAGGTTTTTAGCCTCCACCTCACACCTTTTTGTCTTAGCTCGGGAAGGAGGGCTCCAGAGCAAAGTAATTTATGCAGTAGCCAAATCGCTTGCTCACAATGTAATGCCAATAGCTTACAAAGTAGAATTTTTGCTCACAATCCACAGCTGAGAGGGAGCATTGCATACAACAGTGCCATATTTTCTGTAAGTACCATATTTTCCACATGGTGAAAATTCTTGGTTTCCCCGTCACAGTCACCACAAACACATAGGCATTAGCATGGTCAAAGGTGGCTCTCTTAGCTGCTATTTTCCCTGCATTTTCTTCCACAGCACCACTGGAGGGCCTTTGGAAAAAATTGCTATTTCACTTATCTCTCTATATAATAATTCTGTTTTGGTCATCGACTCTCCTGAACAGTCCACACGCTCCCAAATCAGTTGGATCCCTAATTTGTCACTCAGAAGCTGTCCCTATCCACTGGCTGCGTTGCCTGAGTCCTCCCTCCAACATTCTAAACAATGAGCTGTTCTTCTCCCCCCAGTAGTCAGTCAGAACACAGAGGTCATTTGCATATGTGGCCTGATTGGCCTTTGCCTCTAACATTCTAAACAGTTTGCTGTTGGGAGTCATTCAATGTGTCCTGAGGTAAAATACATATCCCAATCTTCCCTTAAACGGTCATTGGAGTTGCCAATCTCCCTGTAGGATCTGGAGATCTTCCAGAAATCACTGTGTTCCCCAGCCACAGCACATCATTTTCCCTACAGAAAATTTCCCAGCTATTACAATGGCTGCTTTGGGCAGTGGACTCTATGGCATTATACCCTACTGAAGTTCCTCCGCACCCCAAACCCTGCCCTCCCCAGGCTCTACCCCTCAAATCTACAGGTCTGGCCCTCCCCTTAGTATTGCCAGCCTCCAGGCAGCACCTGGAGATCTCCAAGATCAGTTCTCCTGGAGAGAATGGCTGCTTTGGGCAATGGACTCTATGGCATTAAACCCTGCTGGGGTCCCTCCACACCCCAAACCCTGCCCTCCCCAGGCTCTACCCCTCAAATCTACAGGTATTTCCCAACCCAGAGTTGGCAACCCTGTAACTGGCTATGGAACCGCTTTCCAGACTCTTGGAACCCAGAAGACATGGCATAGGAGGAGGTGCTTTTCTACCTTAGCTGCCACTGCATAACCCCGAATCAACATAAGTCAGAGGTCGAGGGAACCATACCTGTCACCATGATGCTGTCCTCCCATACAACCCACTTGGGACAGCAAAATGACTTGAGACAGCCCTGCCTTATAGCTAAGCAGAAGGAAATAAACATGGCTTGCCTCCCTCCATTTTCCTCTTCCCTCTGCCGCCCCACCAGCCACAGCCGGGACACTCACCTGGAGCTTCCTTCTAGAGCTCGTTGTATTTCTTCCCAAAACCGGCCTTACTCCTAGTAGTACAATATTTTTATTTATGTTATTTTACTTCATTTATATCCTGCCTCTCTACCCATTGAGGACCCAAAGTGATTTATATTGGTGTCCTGTCCTCCATTTTATCCTCACCAGAACCCTCTGAGGTAGGTCAGGCTGAGACTGTGTGACTGGCCCAAGGTCACCCAGCAAGCTTCCATGGCAGAATGGGGATTTGAACCTGGGTCTCCCAGATCCTGCTCTGACATGCTAACCACTACACCACGCTGGTAAGTAACATTATAATTATCTGTTGCCATGATTTACTAGTCCCTTTGAATTCCCAGGTCTGATTTTTTTTAAAAAAAAACAACAACACACCCAGTCTCTAGCCCTCCATTGCATGAAAAGGGTTAGTGACTTTTTTCTTAAATGAAGGCTGGGAATTTAGAGGAACGAGTAGATCATGGCTACAGGTCATTGCAATGTTGTGCTATGGTGCAATAGTAATTATCAATTTTTTAATAAAGCTCTCTGGTAGTGGCAATGAGGAAAAACAGCCTTGACGGGCTGACATAAGGAAAATGGCACTAGTGTAGGCTGGACCTTTGAAAATACCCCCCTTCCCATCCAGACGGCAGGCGACTGTGCTTGGACTGTGTCCTTTCTGTAAAGACTGTGACTAACCCAACTAGAGAGAATATGCTGAGGATGGCAAAAGCCTAGACAGTGGCTGGTTAGAGGGCCGTGTCATGTTTCTGTTCCCCAAAAAACTCCTGGTACAGTTTGGGAGCCAATGCAGAGAAAAACCATTCAAGTGGATGCAGCCCTACTTGTTCACATTGTGGAACAGGGAGCAGAGTGAAAAATTCCACACAGGATGCGTTGCCTAATATAACTAGGGATCAGAAAAGGGAGGGATTTGATATGCCAGAGGCGGTTTTCAATCCTCAGCCTGGGGCTACAGAGAACACAGGAAGTTCTCGCGCCTCCCTTCCCAGGCCTCCAGCGGCAGAGTGGATGAAGGGGAGAGAAGTATGGTGATGGGCATTAGTCTCAGAGGTTTTGGTAGGGCTGCCAAGTGGGGGTGGGTGGCGGGTAAACCCCCGCTTCGGAGGCCCGATTTCCACTGCCGCGGAATCGGGCCCCGGGGGGAACTCCGCCCCCCGAAGCACAGCGTGGCTGTGTCACCAGAGGTGACGCAACCACGTCAATCACGTTGGGGGTGTGGCCCCGATCGTCGGAGGGAAAACTCTATGGTTCTCCCTCCGACGATCGGGGCCACGCCTTCAACGTGATCGACGTCGCGCGTCACTTCTGGTGACGTGCTGGCGGCGCGTGCGCGCACATCGAGGGACAGCTTCCGGAGCCCGCTGAGGCTCCCCCACCGGTAAGACAAATTCACTTGGCAACCCTAGGTTTTGGAGGACAAGTCCTGGCAGTGGATGTTTGTTAATGCAGCCTGAGCTTGCAAAGCAATACCTTTTAATTTTAGTAACACGAGCAAAATAAGTTTGGTGGTCATAAAAGATTTACGAGCGACTGGCAAGAGAAAGGCCGGCTTGCTTTATATGCGGCGATTTTACCGTCAGGAGAAGAAAAGAGGAAAAAATAATGGGCTTGGCTGGGGTTTCCTTTGTGTTCGAACAGCGACTCTGGATTTATTGCGCTGAGGGCAGGCATCTGGCATCATTATAGTCGGCATTGTTCACGGCATGGTGTTGCTGCACACCTTGCTGGATGCTCTCCTCGTTTGACTGCTGGCTCCTTCCAGCAACATGCCAGGGTGCCCGAGGCTCTTTGTTCTCTGCATGAGGAGTAATCCTTCATCAAACGTTCCCTAGTCACTGTGGAATGGCGCCTGTTTAAACTGGAAGGAGTGGCTCAGACCGAGAGGAGGCAATGAGCTTGCCACACGGCAGGGATTTCACACCTGTCGTTTCGTGGGCGTCTATACTGCTGAAACGAGGCCATTTTTTCGGTCAGACAGCCTTGTGCCGTGGAGAGGCTGCGGTATTTGCCCAAGTGGTAAGGCTCTTCGATGTGGTCAGATGGCTTCTGTGTTGCCATTCCCCCAAAGGGGGACCCACAAGAATCTGAGGGAAATTCAGTTTTCCATGCTCGCTTTCCCCCCCTTCTGGGTCACCACCACCTCCCTTGCTTCCTCAGCACTGTTGTATCCTCCTCTTTGCCCTGGCCCGGGGTCATTTCCTGCAGGAGCGCACAGGAGTGGAGCTCCGGCAGTAAAGAGCCCGGGGGGCAGGCACATGCAACAAGCCCCACCACCCCCTGCTCCCAGCAGCTCTCAGTCAGAGCAGGAAGCAGCCAAGTAAGCTTAGAGATGTAAAATTTCCGGAAATGTTGAAGCTTGGAAAAAAACCCGGGTTTTTTCCAGGTTTTTTTGGAAAAAAACAGAAATTTTCGGAAAAATGGAAAAAAATGCTACATTAGCATTTCTTTTGTCTTTTCTAGTTTGAAACTCATCCTGTTACTTTAGGAACATAAAATATGACTATGGACATTTTTACTTGGCATAAAATTATCACAACTAGCATATTAAAAATATAGTGTATCCAAACAGTTATTACAAACAGAATACCACATGCAAAAACAAAACTCTAACCTTTTTCTTGTCTCGTGACAATAGCACCTCCTAAAGGAAGAAATGCATCTTGTTCTTGCATTGGAGAGTTCAGTTTGTAACCTAGGACTTGCCTGTCCTCAGTGCACAGAAATTAGATCAATCTGATACCATATATATATATATTTTAGAAATGATTTGGAAAATATTTGAACACCTTGTCTTAAAATATTTTATCCATCATGTTAAAATAAAATGTTCCATAATCAATTTTTTTTCTTTTCTTTTTTCAATTTTTCCAATTTTTCAGAAAAAAACAAAAAAGGCTTCAGGAAAAAAATGGAAAAAAACCGTTTTTTTCCAAATTTTTCCGGGCCTTCACATCTCTAGGTAAGCTGCAGAACCCCCCCCCCACCCCCCCCGGCCAAAACAGCCCACGGGCCCCCT
>NW_015172044.1:149970-152939 GCF_001447785.1 Gekko japonicus | reverse complement strand
CAATCCAAAACAGTCCAGTGGTGCCTTCTGACACACTTCCGGTGATGTCAGGGGGTGTGACATATGCAAATAAGTTATGCTAATGAGTGCATAACCCCTGGTCCTGGCTGTCAAGGCCCCCTTCTGTTCTTTGTCCGCTTTGCCGTTAGTTTGCTCCCGGGCCCAGTTTAAGGTGCTGGTTTTGATTTTAAAACTCTAAACAGCTTGGGCTCCAAGTGACTGAAGGTCTAATATGAACATTCCCTCCTTTTACCTGACCCCTACTGCTGTCGTTTCCTTGTCATCCTGCAGGTGTCCGAGGACCCATCTTCAAAGGTCCACCCCCTCCTCGAATGACTGGCTCTGCTGGTCCTCCATTTGGTACACTGGAAGAAGTGCAGCTTGGAGAAAACCAAAGGAATGAGATCGACATTTCTGATT
Source organism: Gekko japonicus (assembly GCF_001447785.1). Lineage (NCBI taxonomy): Eukaryota > Metazoa > Chordata > Lepidosauria > Squamata > Gekkonidae > Gekko > Gekko japonicus. Next base: position 152,519 of record NW_015172044.1, on the reverse strand, counting down.
TGGGATCTCGCAACTATGGAGCAAGGACAGACTTTTACTGCCTCGTGACAGAAGATGACATATAAGAGATTCTGGAGTAATTTACTCTATGCATCTGACCATCTTTAGTAGCATGATGTTCCCTAACGAGGATAATCTGCTTGGCTAATTTCTTTAAACCAATCTATTAGCTAATCTTGGGGGATATCTATTTTCATAGTGCCTTACAGTAACATTTACATGATGAATGTCCTGCGTTTTTGAAACTGTTTAAAAATCAAGGGGAATTTTCAGGGAGGAAAAGTTGTCTTGAATGACATGGCAAATTTTCAAATGTTACTGGTTTAGTGGGCCACCGTGCTGGGATTGATCTTTGCAACGGGCTCCATCTTTATTGCTAGCATCCGTGGAAAGGCCCTGGAATTCCAGAAACTGGTACCAATGACTGGCTAGCATTGAGGCCCGTCAGGGCAAAGACTGTGGCTCTTGTTTTAAATATTTAAATTTAAATAAAAAATTAAAAATTGTAAATAATAAAAAAACACCTGTGGCACGGAGGCAACATTTTGGGCAGTGCTTCCCTGAGAGGGCAATTGAAACTATTAGTGAAGAAAAGCATTGGACTGAGTTCCCTTGAGGATCCTGAATTTTCTCAGCATGTATACTTTGCCTTAATGACTGATTGTAATCATGGTTGTCTGGGAGTGAGGGCCATACTGTCTTGCTTCTGAGTAGGTTTGGGATTGCAGCTTTAATTGTTCCTGGTACCATTAGATGGAGAATCCCGAGGGAGGGATTGGCTACTGATGCCTCAAGAACAGCATGACACACAGCTCAGAGGCCCTGGGAAACAGTGGAATGGGAGATCTGGAATTGTGGTGCAAGGTCAAGTATTACTTTATGGCCCAATGAACATAGTAATAAAAGTGTCCCGTGCAAGGGTAACATTAGAAGACATTGGCACAGGGTCCATCCAGGATCCTGGGCCAACTTGCTGTCTTCAGATAAGGCCCTCTAGCTGTCCCTTGCAGGGGTGATAGTAGCATGTCAACAGGCCTTTTCTTGGGCTGTATTTAACCACGGTTGTTCACTGCCTGATCAGTTCACAGGGCAGCCATTCTCAGTTTTTTTTAAAAAGAATGAATGTAATTAAAGTTCATCATTTTAAGCTAGCTGTGGCCTGTTTTCTTCTTTGTTGCCAACAGTTACATAGCATAAGCAGATGGTCATTCATGGGCTATTGGTCCTTTACCCGTAGAGAAGAAGAAGAGATTGGATTTATACCCTCCGGCCCTTCACTACCCAAAGGAGTTCTCAGAGCGGCTGACAAACTCCTTTCCCTTCCCCTCCCCACAACAGACACCCTGTGAGGTGGGTGGGGCTGAGAGAGCTCTTGACAGAAACTGCCCTTTTACAAGAACAGCTGTGCCAGAACTACGGCTTGCCCAAGGTCATCCAGCCAGGTGCAAGTGGAGGAGTGGGGAATCAAACCCAGTTCTTCCAGATTAGAGTCCACGCACTTAACCAGCCAAACTGGCTGATGTTTCAGTCGGTCAGTCAGTCAGGCATTTATTACGGCAAGAAGCCATAGAACACACATGCTTAAATATAACATTCATAACATTCATATAACTGAATTTAGGACAGTAAAATAAAACTCTATAAAAATACAGTTGAGCGTAATAAAGTAAAAGAAGAACATAAAACAGAGACTATTAGGCAACTATTATTATATATTTGATCGTGTATTTCGGATGCAGTAGCATGCTACCCAAAATTTTGCCACAGTTTAGGTAATTGCTCGCCTTGGCCCAGATGATCCAAGTCTGGAATTTAAATATAAGGAATTTTTTAGTGACTCGTACGACTCTTATAAATTTTCTCCTCTTCCTAGGTGTTTTAAGGATTCCACTTCAAATGTTGCAGGTTTATATCTAGCCAAAATGGCCTACAAGTTGGGTCTGTACATTTGAAATGGTACTTTCTTGGAAGATTATCCGGCTGAGTTTACCTGTATGTCGGGTCAGAGACTTAGCACTATTGATTATATGTTAGCATGCGCTTCTCTATTACCTCTAACTGGCTGATGTTGTTTTGTTAACTAGTAACAAAGGACCCTGACTTGGGAAAACGGGGGCTTCTGCAGATCAGGACTAGAGCCGTGTCCCAAGACAGGAAGAAGTGGGAACTGCTGGCTATCTTGGGGAAAGGTGTCTACAAACAGTGAAGTCAGAAGTGATGCTTAGTACTGACAGAATTCCAGAGCTTTACAGGGTTCACACACATCAAGATTTCTTCCCCATCAAAAAACAGTAGCATTATTTAGCGGGTTGAAATCTCTCTGGTGTGAATGAGTACAAAACTGGTGTTCTAGTTGAGGCCAAACTAGGGGGCACTTGGGGGGCAGAGAGATTTTCCTGCACACTTGGAGCAGTCCCCAGGTGTGCAGAAAAATCTAAAAAGTTGAAAAAAATATACAGGGGATATTTAAATCCCCCCAAAGTAAAATTCCCTGCGCATGCACAGAGAACGCTCTGGCTGTTGGGGGGGGGGGAGGCTTGGTGGGCCCG
>NW_015172044.1:142952-149828 GCF_001447785.1 Gekko japonicus | reverse complement strand
CCCCCGCCGAGTATCGTGGGTCCCTTTCTTGTTCAGTATAAACACACAGATGGAAAAGTGCATTCTGTTGATGTCATGTTGATGAGATTATAGAATGCTTGGGATTTCTGTCATAGCAATGAGGCTAGACCCAGGCCCATACCAAAGTGTTTCACAGGTACTCAAAATTTAGTTCAAGGTCCTGACTGGTACTTAATAGCATGAAGTTTTGGGAAGACTTTTTTTCTTGCAATCGGTCTGGAGAGGAAAGGATTTTCCTGTATTTTAGGGTTATGACATTGTTTTCCCTTCCCTATTCCAAACATGGATGGGCGTGTACCACACTAGCCTTGGTGTGGGCGGGCAGACAACTGCCCAGTAGGCTGACTGTGTTTCCCTACTCCCCACACTGTAGTATTTGGACCTAGCTGCTATATACAGTTGGCACCAATGTTCCCTCTAAGCTTTGGAGTCTTGTGAGCAAAAATTCTACTTTGTGAGCTACTGGCAATAAAGCTGTGAGCGAGCGATTTGGCTACTGTATGAATTAGTTTGCTCTGGAGCCATCCTTCCTGAGCTAAGACAAAAATGTGTGAGCCAGAGGCTAAAAGAACTGTGAGCTAGCTCACACTAACTCAGCTTAGAGGGAACTCTGGTTGGCACAGCTGGATTCCCCAGAAATCCTGGGAATTGTAATTTTGTGAAGTTGTTGAGAATTACAGTAAAGATCCTTAACTACAGATCAACAGAGCCCAAGACTGTCTATGGGAAGGGAATGATTGCTAACCATGTGTAGACATGGTATTTGCACATCTGCAAAAAAGCAAACAAAAGCAACAGGCAATACTCAAGATCTTTATTTAGGTTGCCACACAAATTAATCTTAGAGTTAGAGAGTATGAACTGAGGTAAGTACACAGTTGAGTGGTGGAGAAGACGACAACCTTGGCATCACCAGAAATAGGATCTGTTCTCTGATTGGCTTGTCACTTTGGGGGATGGGTTATACCCTGATTTCAGTGAGAGGCATATCTACCCTGGTGCCTCAATAAGGACACCAGAAGCAAAGGAAGGCAGGGCTCCTATAACGGAAGCACAGAATCTGAATAGGTCCAGCTGCTTATGCTGGGATAAGAAAAGCTGTACTGGATGAAATCCCTTCTCTACATAGGTATTAAGGATATAGGTTCCATATCCTCTGCGGCTGGTCACCCCATGGGTTCCATTCAAGAAGTGAGCCTTCCCAGCTTGCTCTAGGGTGTTTCCATCTCATTAGAACTGCTGTAGTTGATCCACAGTCTTGGATATAACATATCAGCTATTTATCATGTAATTCAATGCTCCACGCCCCCTGAAAGTGAGTAGAAGTTGCTGCAACAGTGAATGTACTAGGGGTAGCCGTCAGGGCTTCTCCAAAAGGCAATGGTCCTAAGAGCCTTGTATCTGCACAAAGATACGGTCATTCTTTGTTCTGTGTTGTAACCATATGCATTTTATAGACAAACTGTGCCACGGGCCAAAGCTATGTGTCTGTGTTTTCCTTGTCAACAGTTGTTGAACCAATTTTTCTCCTTGGGTTACAGCAAACAGACTTCATTGTAAGATTGTAAGACTGCAAGTTTGCTAACAGGACTTTTGTTTGATGAAGAAAACATGGCTGCATTTGGGAGAGCAGAGCCTGTGGGAATCAAAGGAATAATGGAGGCAGTAAACAAGCAAAAGAGGAGTGGTTTTAGGCACTTGATCAACCGGCCGAGCACCAGTTGAAGCATTTCCTTATTCCCCCAGCTGAGCTCCACGAAGGTGTAAGATCTCTATTTCTGGGCACTGATCTCAAACATCCTATCTTAAAAATGTGTGGTTTTCAGCTAGAGGGAGGGCAACTTGTGCATCCATCCTCGCCCTGGTCACACGGAGGATTTGCCGCGGAAGAGGCACGGATGTCGGGCGGAGTATATGGGCACGATCACAAGGACACATCTGGTAAGCGTAGCACGCCCATCACCGACCTGTAGCATCTGCCTGAAGATCCGGAGTGAAAAAATACCCGGGAAAGCCTACTAGCAAACGGTTTGCTATGGGCCGTCAATGGAATACCTACGTGTGATCGCTCAAGCGCGCTCCTCTCGCTGTGTTGAAAACGCGCGCTGAAAAACAAAACCCCAATTTGCCACCGCATCTGATCACTGCATTAAATGGTGCATTAAATTGCACCAGCGCGAAAAGCCACGCGTCCTCCCCCCCCCGGCGTTATCTGGCCCGTGTGACCGGGGCCCTCATTTTATATATAGACGATCAGGTGTGGAAATTAGGCAGGTGGTTTGGAAGGGAAAACATTTCACAAAAGCAAGATGCCAACTGCTCAAGAATCCTCTTCCGTTCTTAACGTTTTGCTTTCCACTTGCACAGTTGTAATTGCCAAGGAAGCATGCAGGTGGCAAAATTATCTTGGAATAGGAAAAATAGCCCTTTTAGGAAAGAAGAAAAAAATAGCCTATCCCCCTATGCAGCTGGGGAGAGAAAGCCTATATACACTATATACAGGAGAATCCACCCTAACCCTAACCCCCTAGTTGCTGCCTGTTGGACCCATATGACTTCTCATTGTGACTAAGCAAAAGTTTGGTCTCATACCCATGCGAGGGTAAATTTGTAACAATTATAGCAGGACCCTTTGGGGAATGGAAACAGCAGCTCCCCCCATCTCATCTCTGCAGTCAAAGGGCAGTCTGTGCTGACCTGACAGAAATCGTTATTTAAGGCACATTGTTCATCTCTGTGTGCTTCCCTTTCATGTGGACAGATACCCTGAACTTTTGCTGGCGCATCAAAAAAACAGCGCGGTTAAGATTTCAGTACACCAGTAAGAGAAAACTTATCACTGGCTCTTTCAGCTAGTCAGGAAAAGCAATCTATTGATGGGGCTGAAACTCACTAAATCCATTTTCAATAAGCCACAGGGCAGATATCTGGTACTGGGGCAGGAATCAGATGTTACAACCTTCAACTTCCTCATTCACACATTTAAGAGGACAGAAGATGGCCACAGTGGTATAGTGGGACCGAAAGTGTGCCTTGCCACCACAATCGCTCCGCAACAGCCAATGCAGCTCCCAGGTAGTTCAGAGCTCGTTTGCAGGAGATTGGCAAGCAATCTTCCCGGCAGCCGGCATTCTGCTATGATAGTTCTAACATACCTCCATCGCTGGACTGTGTGAAAGATTCTGTGTAAAATATTGGCACATGTGGAAATCAATGTTCCCTCTAAGCTGTGGAGTCTTGTGAGCAAAAATTTGACTGCGTGAGCCACTGGGATTAAAGTTGTGAGTGAGCGATTTGGCTACTGCATAAATTAGTTTGCTCTGGAGCCATCCTCTCTGAGCTAAGACAAAAATGGGTGAGCCGGAGGCTAAAAAACTGTGAGCTAACTCACACTAACTCAGCTTAGAGGGAACACTGGTGGAAATGCTTACTTGCTGCAGGTGTGACAGTTCATTTTAACTTATCTTGGTCCTTATAAGATTTTGCTCTTCATTTAATGTACTGTGACCCAGAAAACATGACTGAGGGTGCTTTCACACATGCTGAAATAATGCACTTTCAGCTCACTTTCAGTGCATTTTAACAATAATTTGTAAGTGCCTTTTGCCATTTCACACAGTAAAAAAGTTACAAAGTACACTGAAAGTGCAATATTTAGCATGCGTGAAAGTGCCTTGAGTCTGATGGGGTACTAGTTAAAGAGGATCTGACTCTGCTATAGTTCCGACCGGGGGTCATTTCGTAGAAAAAAAGCTGCAGGAGCTCATCAACATACCTAATAGGCTATTAGCAGAATCGCTCATTAGCATATGCCACACCCCCTGACATCACCGGAAGTGATGACAGAAGGGGAAGCAAAAGGAGGGGGGAGGCATCTTCAAAAGCCTCCCCTTCTCTTCCCCAGCCGGCCTGCCAAGGCAGGCTGGGGGGGAAAGCAAAGAGAAAAGGGGCTTAAAGTTTAAACCTCTTCTCTCTGGAGTCACACCACAGCGGCAGCGCAACTCTAGAGAGAAGGGGGTGGGGCTTGCCGCCACCGCCATTTGTGCCTGCTCCTGGGCTGCCGGAGCAGAGCTCCAGCATGCTCCGGCCCCAAACGACCCCTGGTTACGACGTATTCATAGCACAATCCAAGCTATACCCTTCTAAGTCTACTGAAATCAGTTGGTTTAGGAGGGTATAACTCTGCTTAGGATGGCACTCTCTGTCTGTGTTCCATCTAAATTGCTGGGTTCTTTTTGACTGGATTGAAGGAAAATCCTCCACCGGCACGATCACTCTATTTGCATGTCACCTGATTCATAGAACATACAGTACCCCACATCTAGCTGCCAGGATGCCAACACGGTCCTCCTGTGTTTTGTATGCATCCCCCCCTAAGGAAAGACTAGGGATGGGAGAGCTAACACGACTGATCGTCATCCAAGTCGTTTCCTCCATTCCTCCTACCAGCAAGTGATCATCTTGCGTGATGAAAAAGCCACCTTTTGGAGTGTAGCCGATTGCTGCATGCATGAAAAGTACTCTGGATTGAGACCTGCAGCCCTTTTCTACCAGGTGAGCACTTAAGGCCCAGGCATTTTGCATTGACTAGACGATCTTGACAGCATAGAGAGAAAGCAAAATTCTGCACAAACCACTATGAAGTTCACCCTCAGGCTGCTTCACCGGGGGGGGGGGGGGCTCTTAGCCTAGTGTGCCCTGTCCCTAATTTCTCCCTAACCTTTCTGTCCAGAACTAACAACCACATACAAATACAAGAAGGCATAGGATGTGTACAAAGTAAAGGTAAAGGTTCCCTTGCTCGAAAGCCAGTCAAATCCGACTCTAGGGTTGCGGTGCTCATCTCCGTTTCAAAGCCGAAGAGCCAGCGCTGTCCGAAGACGTTTCCGTGGTCATGTGGCCGGCATGACTAAACACCAAGGCGCACGGAACGCTGTTACCTTCCCACCGAAGTGGTACCTATTTATCTACTTGCAGTTTCTTGCTTTCGAACTGCTAGGTTGGCAGGAGCTGGAACTAGAGACGGGAGCTCACTCCATCATGCGGCACACTCGGGTCTCGAACTGCTGAACTACCGACCTTCCACAGCCTGCAGTTCAGCGTCTTAACCACTTGAGCCACCGCAGCTCCGTGTACCAGCTAGAAAATTCTCTCTTCCTCCTCTAGGATCCTTATGTCCCTGACCTTATCAAGTAACCGAAACTAAAAGTATCCACCACCCAACTCCAACAAAGCTATACTCCAGTGCATTCGGCCCTACTTTTTGGTCAGTGCAATCTCAAAACTTGGACTTAACACTTGCTGTGAGTCTAATACCACCAGAAATAAATGGTCTTCCCCATGTATCCTATTGCGTAGGTATAATTTTTCTATAAAATCTGTTCATACCTTGAAATAAGGTCTCCTAATCTTTTAAAATGAAAAGCAAGCAATTTTTTTGGGGGGGGGGGGGTCCTGGGCAGGGTGGGCAAAATTCTAGCAGGGCTCCAGAGAGTGAAATTCATGAAAGCAGATGATGTATCCGTTAATGGTACAGGGCCTCTCCGAAGAATTCCCTCAGTATACCTCCACGTGAAAGGCCTGCTACCCTATCAGCATCCATGAATTCCAGAGAACCACCCAAAATCCAAGCCCACCCAGTAAAGTAATGGGGATGAAACTGAGAGTTCCATATTGGTGTGGAAGTCTTGAAAATTTGCCTTGACGCTGACTTGTGGCTTTACAAAATGTTCCGATGAAATCAGGTGGCCAGCAGGGAAAAGGAGCTTCCAACAGGAATGAAGAAGAAACCAGAACAAATGCAAAAATTAAAAAAAGATCAGTCCAATTGGTTTGAGACGTATGAAAAAGATGGGAGTTGTAAGCAAGGAACTTTATGAAGCAGAATGATGGCCATTTACAATGGCACTTCAAAATATTTTTGTGGAGAGCTGTTAGGGTCAGACAGTCCATTTTCTGTAAATATCAGAAGCCACTGTCCTTACAGGCCAACAAAATCTTCTTTTCGGTAGCCCTTCTGTAAAACATAGAACAAAAGATTCATCAGGAGTTTTCACAAGTGACCAACAGAGTGACACAAATCTAAGGGCAAAACATTCTGTCGTCTCAAAGGCCTTCTGACGGTTTCTGGCTCTGTAATACTTCAGAGGGATGTGGTCTGTAACAGAGGGTGCCCTTTGCTTTCTTATAACTGAGGTTCTCAGCTACTACGCTTCTGTCAGGTAAAACTGTAATACTCTAATTTCTATGTTCTGAAATCATGCAGTATGCTCTAGTGGACCAGAATATTCTGAAATGAAGACACAGGGAGGCATGGGCGTAGACTTTCCAATTTCCCAGGGGGGGCTGGGGCTGGGCCAGAGGCATTGCTGTGCTAGGAGCAAGGGTGGCTGGAACCAGTTGCTCCCGGGCAGGGGTCTTTTCATAGAATAAGAGCTGCAGGAGCTCATTAGCATAACTCATTAGCATATGCCACACCCCTGACAGAAGGCCACAGCCCCTGACATCACCGGACATGTGTCAGAAGACAGCATACACCGCTCCGGCTCCACTGGACTGTTTTGGATTAATAGCTGGGGGTGAGATCTGTCCTCACAGAGGAGGGAGAGCCTGTACCTGAATAAAACTCGGTTTTAAAGGTGCCACTGGACTGTTTTGGTTTACTGGCTATGGGGGTGGGGGGGAATGAGCAGATCTGCCCTGAGAGAGAAGCCAGAGCTGGTTCCTATAGAACTTGGTCTTAAAGATGCCACTGGACTGTTTTGGTTTACTGGCTATGGGGGTGGGGGGGAATGAGCAGATCTGCCCTGAGAGAGAAGCCAGAGCTGGTTCCTATAGAACTTGGTCTTAAAGATG